>NC_084532.1:21040798-21115798 GCF_024500275.1 Phycodurus eques | reverse complement strand
CTTACGTAATAATATGTGTGGCTTATAAACTACAGGGGCCTTCGTGTGAAAAAAGTTTTTTTTTTTTTTTTTATTATTTTGTGGTTAGGGCTTATACACTGTTGCGCTCAATACAATGACCCCCAGCCCATATGCTCTAAAATGCCACAAGGAATGTACTCATTTGTGTAAAGGAAGTATTGGGGATACTGTATTTATATACAAGGCTCGAGACTGTGAATTTCATTGGACAGTTTACATAATTATTTGTATTCATGTAAATGTGTTGTTGTTTAAACAACAGTTCATACACAAATGTTAAAATACAACATATTTTGTAATTGGCATGACAGTTTTGGCAGGTGATTAGCATTCCAGACAATTTTCATCATGACTAGTTTTGGTCAGGTAGGCATTGTGTTAACAATTCATTATTGTTTAGCCATGATTTCAAATACAACTTATACGGTTTTTGTGATTATATATATATAAAATATGCACGGGCCTGCTGTACCTCTCCAAAAAAGGGTGTGACCAAATCATAACCTTGACAACTGGAAGGGACAGACCAACTGAAAAAGTTGGTAGCACTTGTGCTACCAGTGCAATAGTTAGTGTAGATCCCTGATATATAATATAATATTAAATGTATAATTATTATTATACACACACACGCACAAAATATATGAAGCTTAAATCTGTCTCCCTCCTGATGCTTCTCCAGACGGGCAGTGAGCAAAGAAACGAGGATGATTTGAGGGGGAGAGAAGGAAGCGAGCAGGGAAACCAGGTTATGGCCCAGGAGTTCCTAGAGTACTTCCAGAGAGGGGCGCACTGGAGCAGCAGCTGCAGCACGCCAGAGCTCAGGGACCCGCCCTCACACCTGCACTTTAACCACGGCGGGACCCCCACCAACGGTGCACCCGGTGGCCCCGGTGAGTACTACTCCCCCCTTGCCCTTGCTTTGGCCCAGGCCCCCACCCACGAGCCAGAAGAGGAAGAAGAGGAGGAAGAGGATGATGAGGACGGGGAAGCGGTGCAGGGCAACGGAATAAGCCTCGGGTCATTTTACTACCCGCCCTCCCAGAACGGGCACTTCTACCTCCCCCCTGAGGCTCGGCCGGGGCATGACAGGCCAGAGACGGAAGACGGCGCCCTGCAGCTGATGGCGAGGGAGAGGGGCTCGGCTAGTGCCCTCTTGCAGCAGATGATGGACTCCATCGAGAGGCAGAAGCAGCGTGGGGCTGCCGGGGAGGATCCGGACGACGGGGATGACCCGGATATGGAATTTTACTACAATTACTTCAACAGCACTCAGCTTGAGGACACGCCTACTGCTGCTCTAACGCCGGGTGTGCCGTCACTGTGGTTGTCACGGGGCAACAGCGGCCACGACAGAGTCAGCAGAGGGGTGAGGGGTGTCGGCGAGAGGGGCAGCGGGAGCGGCGGAGGCGGCGGGGAGAGGAAGATGCGCTCGAAGGCCTTTCAGAAATGCCCCATATGCTCCAAGGTCATTCAAGGAGCAGGCAAGCTACCCCGCCACATCCGAACACACACGGGGGAGAAACCCTATGAGTGCACCATCTGCAAAGTGCGCTTTACCAGGTAAGCCCAATTAATGAAGCCACTGCTCCGTGTCACGTGTACTAACACTTTTGGACTTGGCAGAGCACCTAGCAAGTGGGATGCGTCTGCAAAGTCAAGAGTAGGATGATTTAGGCTTTGCATTAAGGGGCCAACACAATGTTTATTTTTGCATCGCTTAGCATCTAAATATTCCATCTCCAACATGGTGATAAAAATTGCTTTTATTGTTATGCTCACCTGGACTTGTAGCGCAGGGGTCCTATAAAAGAAGGCTGTGGCCTTGCTGGTGTTATCTTGTGGAGGGCTGCTGTAAAGCTCTGATATAGAAGGGGGGTTACAGGCCCTGGTTTGTGCTCTGTGTGCTTCAATGCAGCCATTTGAACTTTTGATCTTTACCTGTGTTGATTATTGCCCACAGCAGAGTAGTTATACACCCCCTCTTGCTTTGTCACTTCTTTACCTCTCTAATGAAATCTGACTTATGCCGCTCAGATAAATGTGACCAGAGTTAAGAAAGACAGGTTGAGTGATTTCCCTGTATTAAGGAGCCCTACTTTTCCTTGGAATCCCTCCTGTAATTAATCAATCAGAGCACTAGTGCTTTTAATAGATGCAGTGGGGCTTAAATACCTCCACCTTCTCGTGTCAGGGGACGTAGGAGAGACCAATGTGAACTGAATTGGCCTCCTAGTTAAATTTGATCGGGAGTGGGAAGTGGGCTATTTTAAATCTTAATCCTGTTTGATCATGGTTAGAAGTGCTGCAAATGGTAATAAATCAAATAATAAATAATACATTTCGCAGTGTTGGTGTTAACGTGTTTTTACACCTGGTCATCTTAGATTTAGAGTACAGTGTGCGCAAATGGTTGGCTCCCTGTTTAGTATGAGAGTTAATCCGTTTAAATTCTTTGTTGTCAAATGGGGGAGGGAGGTACAAGAGCCAGATGAAGATGTCCTGATAAAGTTTAGTTGAAGCTGGCATCTTCACGGCTTTTCTTTTTGTCACCATTCTGTATAAATGACATTGACAAAGTCTGGGAAAATTACACCTTGGAGGTAGTATCAGAGCTGGGCAACGCCTGTGAAACGGAATTCCACAATGACAGGACATACTGTAGGTGTTAAAATGCTAGACTTCCTCCGCCCTGTTGTGTTGAGTGTTATTCTCGCTGTGCTACAAGTATTTTACACGTTACACCAGATGCTGCCAAAAATGTCATGTAATTGGCTGGTTGCAGGAAGCTGTGTTCACAGTAAAAAGTACACACTGGTACTGCAATACAAGAATTTACAATGATCTCAACATATGAGGTTTCAAGGTTACAAACAGCGGCCATTACACTAGCTTGCATACGGCGTGAGAAATCATCACGTGACAAGGATTTCTCATACAAATATTTACTCTCATGACTTTACTACTGCTTTAGTGTAGGTTAGTGATAGACTAGGGTGCAGTCCAAATTACGTACAAATTCAGTTTACGTCACCCCTGATTGAACAGAACTCCGTCGTAAACCAAACACATCCTATATTGTACTATATTCCGCTTTTCTGGGTTCTGTATAATAGTCAAAGATAAATTCCACATAATGGCTAAGATGCGCCAATATCTTCGTGTGAGTATTTTATTATTACTAGGTGTCATTATTAACAGTGGTTATCTTCTTTTTACCCCAAGACACTTAAAAATATTAGTGTTACCTGAAAAGTATAACCCTGGAACGGAAAAGAAAAAGTCATAGGAAAATTTTATGCTGGAGTGGATTATTTAGGATTTTGGAGGTTCCACTTTGGTAGTAGTGTTCTTTGGTGATTTTCTACATTCAATTCAATAATTACCATACAAGTACAGGTTGTGGGGATTTAGGATGCAAAATGTTATTGAATGAATTGCCATTACTGCTAACTGCATTGACAAATGGTCGTTTTTTTTGTTTGTTTTTTAAATGGTATCTTGTGTCTTATTCCCTGTCAATTGACTGCAGTGCTTTCCTCCCAGAAAAGTTGAGAAAGAACCATTAACAAAAATGCCAGGTAACACAGTGAACGTTGAGCTTTATTGTCAGGCCACAGTTGCGCTCTTGAGTGCAATTACACAGATAAAGATACAGACTTTATGGTTTTGCTTCAGTTGACCTGGTTGACCTCACAAATGAGGGTGTGGGACCACTGGACATGAGCCAAATGCTCGGCCATTAAACAGAAAATAAAGCCATTCACAGTGTACTTAGCTGACCTTGTAAGAATTAATGTTTTGATGTTTCTCAGGTGGATTGAATTAGTATTTATTCGAATGTCCTTCTTCCCCCTCTCTTCCTTCAAGGCAGGACAAGCTCAAGGTTCACATGCGGAAGCATACGGGAGAGAAGCCTTACCTTTGTACGCAATGTGGGGCGGCCTTCGCTCACAACTATGACCTGAAGAACCACATGCGCGTTCACACTGGCCTGCGCCCCTACCAGTGCTCCAGCTGCTTTAAGACTTTCGTACGCTCCGACCATCTGCACCGCCACCTCAAGAAGGACGGCTGCAACGGCATCCCGTCTCGCCGAGGCCGAAAGCCTCGGGTGAGAGAGCCTGGGCTCCTGGATGCCCCGTTGGGCCTGCTGAGCCCCGGCTCAGACACTGGCCTGGAGCCTCACATCATCAAGGGACGGCAGCTCTCGGAAGCTCTCAAGTCTGAGGTGGAGGGGCCCCTCGCACACAGCCCACAGCTAGCAAGAGGGCCGGACCATGAGACAAACACTTAAGAATTTGATGGACACCCTCACAAACATCACTCTGCTCCGCCTGTCCACACAGAGGAGGAAAAAACAGACTTTAAAGAATATATATGTAAAAACAACAACTATTGCTCTATAAACCAAATCAGGGTGTCACAAAAATGTTAATCTTCACAGTTCTTTCTTTCTTTTACTTTGGAGAAAAAAAAGTACGACGTGAAAGCACTTGAGTCGGTTTAAAGAGCAAAGAACGCTTCAAATCACGCACCCACAATGTCCACTTTCTGGGCCTTTCTTATCAATAATAATAGGGGGTTTTATACATTGGCATAATGTATAAAGGACACTAAGAAACTATGCAGTTGACTTTAGGTTTTTATTATCGGTCGAGCTCTGAGCAAAGGTGTCTGAGCTCCTTCCGGCTGCCGTACGGGTGAAGCGAGGACAAATCTTTCCATGAGAAAACAGCTTTTTTTTCCTTTTTTATTCTTTTGCAGGTCTAGAGATGTACAGTTACCATAGAAACAACGTTGCCATAATATGGCATATGCAAGGAAACTCACCACATTTGTGATGCAACAGCTTGCTCGCTCGCTCACTCTCCAAATGCTCCAGAAAGAATAGACAAGGGTTTGATTGAAGTGTTACTTACTCGATAAAAAAAAACATATATAAATACATTGGGAGAATCGATTGTTTATCTTTGCGAATGAGTCGAATCCACATGGGTGGAGGCTCGAGGATTGCAGGACAAGGGAGTACGAGGCTCTGTGTTTTTAAAACGCTACCACTGCCCTCACACCCCTGCAATTTAAGTTTTTCTGTCTTAATCTTTTGGTCTTTTTTTTTTTTTTGTTGACTGGGTACTTGACACTTTATAATTGTATACATGTATATACAGCATGGGGCGATATGACATCCCTGTTAACTGTTCTGGCTTCTCCTCGTGGGCTGGATGTCTTATTTCTTACAGCGTTGGCAAACCCGTATGAATGTTTGTTGAGCGATAGCATGGGTCACCTGAGGGGGAAGAAAAACACTTGACAGTTCCTGCCTAAAAATGATGAGCATTGGAAATGATTGAGTGAATGTGCTTCACTTTGTGCAGTGTGTCCTTGTTTGACAGGGTGCAGGTTTAAGGCACGACAGGGAACCCAAATGAGAATGTTGAAGAGAAAAGATGAGCACCTCTTTTTCTTTGTTTGCACAGCTTAAGGGAAGACATCCAATAGTAAAAGGGGCGCGGGTATATTTAAAGGAAGATAATTGTTTTCTTCTTCTTTTGTTTAAATAGTTTTCCTTTTTGGGACCACACAACCTGGGCGATGTAGAAAGCGGTAAATACCTGTCCAAGTCAGCAGGCCAAATAGGAGTCCAGCTGCAGCTGGTTCGCGAGAGGGGAGGGGGACCTCGCCATGTCTGTTGCATTCCAAAAAAATAATCCCCCCCAGCTCAGCCACGTTTCCATGCAGGAGGAGGGTGGGGGATCAGATCAGGCCTCTCTCTCTCTCTCTCTCTCTCTCTCTCTCTCTCTCTCTCTCTCTCTCTCTCTCTCTCTCTCTCTCTCGCCCCCTCTCCCCCTCTCTGTGGTCCTCTAATGCCCTTAAGGGATATGATTATAATAGAGCTTGGTGTTACCGTGGGTGCATGCATATGTCTGTGTGTGTGTGTGTGTGTGCGTGGCAGCCAGGGTCCCTCTGGCCACATCATCATGTGTGTGAGTCAGCCCCAGCCTGTTCAAACATGCACCTTGAGCTGCCAGCCTCAGCGCACTTCACTCTCTCTCCTAAAATCCACGTTTCCACCCAGCAGTCCATTTCGCTCCACTGCGGTATAGTTTGGACTGGTAAATGCTGATCAGACTTGGGTTGCCATTGCGCGGTGTAGGGGGCGACATTATTCGTAAATGCGTAACATGGTTGGAGTAAATTCCTCTCTCTGTATTCTTACATTGTAATGTAACACGGGGGAAGGCGAACAATCGTCTCTCGACCAATCAGCAAACAGGTGTGGCTTAAACTCCACTCTACAAAGCAACGTAGCTTCTGAGTTTCCCTGCTGGCAAATAGGTGGTGAACAATACAGGTCCGATACTTAGAGAACCTTTACAGTGGGAACACTGACGAAAACCAAATTGTACTGCTTGGTGGAAACAAGCCCAAGACATGAGAAAGGAATCATTCTGAGTTCACTGATCTTTGAATTAGGGATGGGCATTTAAATAGATTGCTTCAATCGACTAATGCAAAAATTAACCATCAATTAATTATTTTGTTCTACGTGAATGTTTTGAACTCCTGTTTCTGCATACAGAGGAGTTGACGGAGCTTGACTTCCCATAGGCGACGTCATGTTTTTCATCTTTAGACCACAGATTAGTTGAGCCTGATTCAGCAGTACAGTACTGCACACCGTTTTCACAGATTTGTTAACGCCAATCAATTTTTTTGCCCATCCCTACTTGGAATATCCCCAAAACTTTCCAAACCGAGAGCCCCTCCCAGCCTGATACAAGACCATCTCTCCTGTACGCCTCCTGTCCTGAATTGCACCTTAATCAGAACGAGACAGTTTCTGAAAGCACTTTGTTACAACAAGGGCACTTTTGTCAACAAAACGGGTACTTTTGAGAAAAAAAAAAAGTTGCAAATGAGATCGGCCCTTTCTTCTCTCAGTGGTGGTAAAAAAAAATGCTCATTTTCCTTGTTTTGTTTTTAGGGTTGACAACAAGCTGCCAAACGGGAAAGAAATTAGTGCTCTAGAAGAAAGGCCTGGTAAAAGATGAGTTAATTTAACTGATTGCACTTGAAGTTAGCTGTCTAAATGTCTTAAGGTAGAGGGAGGGTGTTGTGTGTTTTGTGTGTGTGCGTGCGTGTGTGTGTGCGTGCGTGCGTGTGTGTGTGCGCGCGTGTGTGTGTGTGTGCGTGCGTGCGCGCGCAAGCATGCATTACTGTCTGGTGGACTGGAGGATCTCGGGACGAGCTGGTGTAAACAAACGTTGCTCCATCTGTTCCCCGGCTCCCCTCCTAAGTGTGTGATGATAACGGGCCCCTAACGTTGTAAAACACCTCATCGGACAGTCGCTTGTTTACTTCACAGCTCTCTGGGCGCACATTTGCATAAATCTTGGTTTACCCTCGCTGGTCATTGTCGGCGGCTGTCCGGGCCTTGAGAGTGTAGGTTTTATGTATTTCTCTTGAGTCCCTGATCTCGTAAAAAATGCGAACTGATGTCTGTACCGCGTAGTATGGACCCTAAACCAGTTTTGTTCCCAAATAACCTATGAGCCATCTAAACCTGTGTATATTTGGACCTTTACATAGTCTCAGGGTGCTTTCACGCTTGCAACATTTAGTCTGCTTTAATCAACTGCAATCCGTTTTCCTTGTGTGAACAAAGTGATTGAACTTGGGTGCAGACCAAATCAACCGGTCTGTGTAGTTTCAAACAAACTCTTTGGTTGTGCGGAAAAAGCGAAACTGGGAGTGAACAAATCAGTTTCACCCCTAAACAAAACACAGCTTTGCTTTCGCATGAATACGGTTTAGATGGAAAGCGGGAAACAAAGCCATAAACTGATAGGGAGCAAGAAAGCAAATTACCGGTGTGAAAGCATCCTGATGTTACTTGATATATTTCTCTCATACTAGGCTGGTACCTGTACTGGTTTCAAGCTAAAGAGCCAAAAGTATCACCGGTTCTTGGAGCTGGGGGTTGTGACCACAGGTCACTGGAGCAAACATTCAACCGCCATCTTACGGCAAGAAGCCAGCAAACTATAGTCGTGCTGCTTCCAAAACGGATGCAAGCCAAGCACCAGAACAGAACTAGCACTGGCACCAGCTCCGTGTGAAAGGGATATCATTTGTCCAAACTGGGCCTCCCTGAATAGAAACAGGTTTAAGGATGTAAATTATTTTCTGACTTTGCTTGAAGTTACGCTACAACGCAGCTCCCGTATGCGTGAATGTTGGATTTGGTTGAGGTCTTAACAGGCCCTCATTGCCAGGAAGGGTGGGGGTAAACAGATAGCTGGGTCGGGTGTCTTGTCTGGGATTTCAAGCCTGTTAGCACTGGAAGTGGTGCTTTAGCTGAGCGTAGCGCAAACATTTGCACTAATTGTCAATGTTCTTGTCCTGCTGGTGGGAGACAACCTCAGAAAGGTCACATGGTTTCCGTGTGGACTTGGGTCGGTCCTGCCCAATAGAAGTAATCATGTATAGTATATGTGTATACGTCCAACCTTGACTAATACCAAAGGAGAACAAAGACATTAAGATAGTTTAAGATGTACCAATCGAATGTTGGATCATTAGTGTTTGAAACCCATGTGAATCCAACTTGGGTGGTTTTGTTTTGTGAGAGATTACAAATTTGGGCCGCTCATTAGAAATATGTGGGTTGGTCCTGCTATGATCAGATCATTGTACAAAGATATGATACTTACAGATGAGATGTATTTTCAGTCCAACTGATGAATAATTAATCACTAAATTTCACTTTTTACTAAATTATAAGAAACGAGTTTATTCGTTCCATTGGTTCTGTGATTGTGTTGACTTTTGTGCGATCTTGCAATGTGGAGCTCCGGCTCACTCCCGCCAGGTGAGCCTTACGTGGGCCCTCTTTGACCAAACCCACGCCTTGTGCTTTTACCACAGAACACCTTGTTTTGTGTTTTGTTTTCCTCTGCCCCGTGTTTTTCAGACCAAACTCTTATGAGCTGACGCTAATCGTGCAGATGTTTAAGCTTTACTTGAATTAATTTATTATTTTTATTCTTACCTTGTTTGCCGCTAAACTCCCAAGAGTTCTGCAGTGGCTCCCCCCTTGTCTGATTCTTGTGTTTTTCCAAATGGACCTTGACTTCTGTTTCTGTCTTACTCTTTTATCAAAGATTTTTTGCTGATTATATCTGAGAAAGCCATAAAACAAGACCAACAACCATGATAAAGATGTTTCTTCTTTTTAAAGGAGAGATGAAGTGACTGTTAATGAGTTTAGTGGCATCAGAAGCTAGGAGGGACTGGGACTCTTGTCGCCGGTGTGCTTTTGTAGCAGATGATTGGAATTTTTCCCATCTGGCTGGATATGCAGCATGGCCCTCAACGCAGTGTGCTTGTGGCACTACCTAACAAACGGTGGACTTCTCCCAGTTTCTAACGCAAGGTCTGCCGCCCTTGGTCCTAATGAAAGTTGGGCTAACCCCAGATCTGAGGAAAGGTGGGGCGCCAGCAGTTCTTAGCTGGGCTGCGGCCATGTCCCATACCATCAAGCTCTAAGAAAAGGTGCACTGCCCATGGGTCTTAATAGTAGGGACTCTGCCATCAGATCGGAAGGAATGGCGTGCCACCCATAGGTCTTACGTTATGGGGGTCTGCTCTCAGGTTCAAACGGAAAATGGACTGCCCTTAGTTCAAGGTGGGCTGTTATCAGGTCCTACAATAGAAGTGCTGCCCCCAGGTTTTGGCGATGTGAGGTGGTGGGTGCCCTGTAGTTCATAAGAAAAGGAGGGCCGCCCCCATTTCAGAAAAAAGTGGCCTGCTGTCATGCGCAGGGGTGTGCCCGGCTCCTAAGTGACAATGGGCTGTCCCATGTCATAGGAAAAGGTGGGCCATCCTCAGTTCTTTTTTAAAAAAAAAAAAAAAGAAAAAAAAAAGGGCCATCCTCTGGTCTTAACGAAGGATGGGCTGCTCCCGGGGGAAGTGTGGATCATTTGTACCTCCTGGCTCTGAGCATACAAAGATTGTAGAAAGAGCCATTACAGGGGTAAGGGGGTAGGGGGATGGGTTGTGATGTTTTCAGGGACGGGGTAGCTTGTGTAGTTTTTGGAAAGGCGTGGCCAAAACGTCCAGAAGATGCAGAATATTTCGGGTCTCCTTTTGCCTCTTTTGCAAGTACTTCTCAGGTGGAAACGAACACTGCTATGCATCGGCTTTCTTCGTTATGTGTGTCATACCATGCTGTAGATGTTCCCTCGCTAATTAGCAGACACAAGAAAAAGGAGGGCTGGGCTCATTGTGAAGCGTGATACTGATTTGGTACCTTGTAGAAGGGAGCCGTCTGTCTCTTTAGTCAGTCTCATTGTTTTGAAGAGTAGCACCAGGCCTGCGTTGTGCAGCCACTGAAAGCAAACATTCCATAACTTCATACTGTGATTCCCCCTTCATATTCCGTGCATGTGACGGCGTTGCTTTTTTTTTTTTTTTTTTTTCCCCTCTCAGCTTCTGCGATTGTAAACGTTAGCACTTTGCGATAAAAAGGCCATCCTCCATTGTGTTTTGATGATTTCCTTTTTGCTTTCTGGTTGCCTGGGTGATGCAATTTCAATTCCCATCGTGAGAAAATGCACTTGAATTGTAGCGTGGAAGATGGACGCCTTATTGGCTATTGCCCTTCACTTGCTTGCTTAGCAGGGAGAAATGTGATTGGTTCTCATTTCGGGGGACTCTTTCGAAGCTGTGCTGAATGTAGTATAGGGGTGGGTGACCTACTGTCCGCCAGAGCATTCGATGCAGCCCGCCATAAAAGGAAATAAAACCTCAGTCTTAAGGAAAAAGGTTCCCCACCCCTGTTGTGTAGGTCAAGGCTGGATCAGGTATCCATCTTTGGGCGCTTTTTTTTTTGCAAATCAGCACAATGTTATTGCAGTCCAGTGGGAAGAAAGGACAATAACCTGGGAGACAAATCTAGATAGTAGGCTACTATTTATTTCAAGCATCGTCAGTGAGGTTTCTAAAGTGGCCTATTAAGTGTCTCATTTACCAACACAAACTGGGATGTTAAATTGTAAACAAACACGAGTCACATCAGGCACCAAAATACATGACCACGCTAAATATCTGGATCTAAATGTATGACAAAAGGATTGAGAAAAAAAAAAAAAAAAAGTTAAATTTTTCAAGTGACGACGTGTAGTTTGTTTGCTTTGTGACTCGTGTTTTCTTAGTTTGCTCCACTTGTTTATGAAGCTGCAAGCAGTTGAATTGTTTTGGGGAGAATTTGCACTTTCTGGTGATGAGAAAAGAAAAAAAAACTATGTATATGAGACCACTACATCCACACACTCAAAAATCATATAATTCCATGTTGTCTTTTTTTTTTTTTTCTTTTTTTTTTTTTAAATATATCCAAAAATGTCTGCCATCTGGTTGTCTGGTTTAAAGAATATACAAATATTTCTATTAAAAGAAAAACAATGGTTGCAAAGGTTGTTTGCTTGAGTCGACTTACCTGTAATTAATATTTTATTGAGACAAGGCACATATTCCACATTAGAAAAATCCTCTTTGCCATTACCGGAACATTCTGTAGGTGGCGTCCCAAACAAACACAAAAAGGCAAGAAGCACCTGTTGGATTCTCCTGGACACGGTCCTAGAAGTGAGATCACCTTCAATTAGAATGACTCCAATCAGGTTAGTTTTAAATAACACGTGAACACATGTATTAGAAACCGCTCCAAGTATGAAGGTCTATTTGTACAAGAGATTAAATATATTGTTAAATCTGTTATTGTTATATATGATAACAATAACAGATTATGAGTATATGGTTATTGTTAATCATTATCTTCCATACATCCATTTTCTTTCACGCTTATCCTCATTAAGGCCTCCGATGAGCTGGAACTTCTCCCAGCTGACTTTGGCTAAAAGGCGTTGTACACACTGAACTGGTCGCCAGCCAATCACGGGGCACATATAGACAAGCGAGCCATCCCACTCAAGTTCACATCTATGGACAATTTTGAGAATCCAACCTAAATGAACCTAACATGCAAGTTGTGGGAATGTGAGAAGAAACCGGAGAAAACCCGCTCAAGCACAAGGAGAACATGCAATTCACACAGGAAGGCTGACCTGGATTCAAACCCACAACCTCAGAACTGTGAGGCAGATGTGCTCACCACGATGTCAGTTTTTGTAAAGTCACTTTTTTGGTTATCCTTTAAATGTCAATCCTGTTATACTGGTGGAAAACATTAACATACTGTGATAATTTTTTTTTTTTTTTAAGTAAAATTTTACTTAAAAGAATATCTCAGTCTCCATAATTTTATTTATTAATTTTTTTTTTTTTGTTTCAGTCCGGTAGGAACATTGTTTTATTTTAGTCTTCAGATTTTTTAGACCCCATCTTTTTTTAATATTTTCCCCATTTGTAGTATTTTATGTTAGTTTATTTTCTTCATTTCACAGAGCTATGGTCGTTTTGTCATTGTTTTTTAGTTGTTGTTATTTTTATTTATTTATTTTTGTATTTATTACTGGTATGCAGCATAATTTATATATATATATATATATATATAATTTTTTAATCAGTATTTTTTAGTATTTCCTGGCATAATGTTACTTTTTTTGTCGATCTTTTTGTCTTAGTATTCAGCATCATTTTGTGTGATATTTATATTGTTTTGTTGTGTTGAGCAGTCAAAGCAGCAGGTGGCAGTGTTGTCACTGCTTAGATCCTCAGTGGGAGGAGCAGTCACAATGTTATGACGCTACATGCTTCTGACTGCCTTGTTTTCCGAAAAAAAATAAGAATAATAATATTAAGAATACATTATATCAACAATTCCACACATCAGACAATCATAATGATATAAATGTGCCCAGCTGGGAAACAAGTGATTAGCATGTCTGCTTGATAAATATAAGGTTCTGATTGTGAATCTCAGGTGGAGCCTTCCTGTGTTGCGTTTGCAAGTTGCGCCATAGAAAACGAATAGAAATGCTCTCATGGCAGGTCGCATGCTATGCGGTTCTTGGTATTTGGGGGTCGATGTGTACCTTTTGGGCCACCCTGCAGGAGCTTATAGCCATAAAGCGGGCGGGCCTTGTTGTCACCCCGGCTTCCTGTTTGTCTCGCTCCATCTCCCTCGGGCCATCCTGCCAGGTGACAAAGGTCACGGAGCAGCTCATTAACCCCCACCCTGACAGCCCACACGTTTTACACAAACACACACACACACACTTTATAATGCTCCACTAATAGCAGTTAAGACGACTTAAGCCTGACTGTGAGCTATTTTCTACCATGGATGTGTCTTGCATGTTAGATTAGGCACCATTGTGTAATAAACATATACAGTGGTACCTTGCCTTACAAGTGACCCAACAGTTTTGCGAGATACGAGCCGGTGTTTGGGGAGTTGCGAGCAAAAAAAAATTGAGTTACACGCGCTTAGATGGTGGCACCAATTTTCACAACAAGCGCTCGTTTGGCAGATTGTGAGCAAATCGTCAAAATCCAGGCCAAGTGCTTGCTCCAAGCTGTTTATTGCCATCCACACTTTAAAACTATGCATAAAATGAAGAAAATTGAAGTATTAGACTTTAACTTTACGACTTCGTCTTATGATAGTATGTTAGCTTAATGCTAACACACAATGCAAAACACCATAGCCGGGCTAACAACACTAGCATAAATGTTGCAGTAGTTATAAACCTTTAAACAACTTAACATTTAAACACAAACAGTAGCAACACATCAGGGGCGGAGCTAGGCATTTTTCAGTGGGGTGGCCAGAAATCACATTGTCAAGGGGTGAAGTGCTGATCGAACTTTTGGCCTCTTGAAAAACGACCGTTAACGGGAGGGTGCTGAAGGAAATTTTTGGTTCTTGATCGGAGGCGGGGGGTGCTGATCAAGCATCGATTGGAAACTAGTTACGCGATTATTCCCGACACACGCAGGGGGGTGGGGTTGGCCGTCGTAGTAGCCACTCCGTAGCTCCGCCCCTGCAACACATGCAGACAAAGCGTACAAAAATATTTCACGGGCATATATTATTTATCATCTGTACAAAACGACTAATATTTATTGGAGGTTAGTTGCGACAGTCTTCTGTGTTTCATCGTCAAATTTACGTGTGTGTTTCTATTACACTGCCCCCAGGTGGCCACGGCACAAACCACACAATCCACTGAATTAAAGGATGAAACCATGATACACTGTTAGATTGTTTATATTCTATAATTGTATTATTACCGTATGTTTTTATAAAGTACAATACTGTTGTGCCTTAATTTTAGTTTGAAGATTTTGCCTGGCTTTTTTGGGTGGCTGGAACGGATGAATGGCATTTCCATTCATTTCAATGGGGAAAGATGATTTGAGATACTGTGTGAGTATTCTGAGTCAAAAAGTGTCGTCACAGATTGAGTTAAACTCGTAAGTGAAGGCACCACTGTATACAATATCAATGACAGAAGTGTCGTGCTCACAAGTTCACTCCGAGCTAGGATCACAAAGCAGCACCATTGGTGACAAGTCATCACACCCCCCCCCCCCCCAAAAGGTACAATAATGTACTTGTTGGGGTGTTTTGTTTTTTACCTCCTGCAAGCACAAGAACGGCAGGAGGTATTGTTTTGACAGCTGTTTGTTTGCTCGGAGGATTCCGTGAAAACGGGACACTATTATACAAGAAAAAAAAAACCTGTTACAACTGGTTACAATTTTTGTAGCTTAACGAATTAATTTTGGCACGATTGCAACTTTTCTCCATGTAATATTTCAGTTTTATTCTCATAATTTATTAAAAACGGATTTTGATGCAAATTATTTGGGGGGGTACTCTTCTCGCAACATGTAGATTTTATTCTTGTAGTATTATGACTTTTTTCTCGATAAAGTATAACAATTCTGGCATCATTCCGCATTTCTTCCCATACGATTGCATTTTTTATATTATAATACTGTACTACATCTTTTTATTGCATTTTTTATCGTAATCAGAATTTTATGTCGTCAGGCTACATCTTTTTTACAAAACAATATCTTATCGTAATTCTTTTTCTTTGTTCTTTATTCTTGTACTTTCCTCTCGTAACTTCATGACCTTGTTCTCGCTATATCATTACTTGTTTTCCAAACCAAATGATTTTGTTCTCATAATATTACGGCTTTTATTTTCATAAAATTATGACTTTATAACTCCTATTCAGTATAGTGTATGACAACATTTTTTCCTGATTTGAAAACTGTGTTCTTTTAGCATTAACTTTTAGTCTACAAATTACAACTTTATTCTCGGAAAATAAATGCTACTTTATTGTAATTGTTAGAATAATACAAAATTTTGGAACTTTACAACTTTCAATTTGGGGAAGATTGCAACTTTTTTCTCCAACAATCCAACTTCATTTCTGTACCATTTTGACTTTATTCTCGCTATATCACAGCTTTTTTTTCCTGAGACAAAATGCTACTTTGTTCTCATAATATTTAAACTTCTTTCCAAAAATATATACAACTTGAGTCATGTAACTTTTTTCAAACGTTTAATAAGAAAACACTACTTTACTGTATGTATTATCACTTTACTATTTTAACTTACAACTTTGTTTCCGCTTTTTAAGTCTCGATATTTTTTTCTTTCATAAATGCTACTTCATTCTCATAATATTCCAGATCATATTTATTTTGGCAACATTACAACGTTAAAAATAGAACTTTATTTTTGTAACTTTACATCCTTATTCTCATAACTTTATTCTTGCTGTAACACAACTTAAAAAATCAATTTTTTACTCATACGACTTTGTTCTCGCGACTTTTCTCGTGACCCCCCCCCCTCTCCAAGAAATGCTACTTTATTGTCATTGTTATAATAGTAGTACCATTTTATTTTCAGAAAATTTAAACTTTTTTCTCCAAAAATAAAATTTTATTCTCTTAACTTTATGACTGTATTCTCATTATATCACAACTTTGTCTTTAGACCAAATGCGATGTTTTTCCTCATTAAAATTTTTTTTCCATAACACTGACTTTAAAAAAAAAAAAATACTCAAATTTATTCATGTAACTTAAAAAAAAATCCTACTTTGTCTGATTCATTATTGCTTTATTATCGTAAATTACAACTGTATTCTTGCTTTTTAAGTAAAAAAACAAAAAGTTACTTTCCTTCTCTCATAGTATTCTGACTTTTGTATTGAAAAAAAAACTTTATTTTTGTAACTTTACAACCTTTTTCTCATACCTTTACCTAACCTTATTCTCGCTATATCCCATGTTTTAAAAAAAATGCTAGTTTTTACTCATATTAGGACTTTATTTACACAGTATTACGACTTTTAAAACTTGACGTAACCTTACGACTTTATTTTCGTAATTCTGTGACTTTTTGAAGCTATTCTGTATGACAGCTTAGTTTTCATAACATGACTTTTTTCTGGAAAAAGAAAAAAAACAGCATAGGTAACGTTTTTCAAACGTTTCCCAAAAAAATGCAATTATTGTAATTTACAACTTTAGTCTCGCTTTTATGTTTAAAGATTTTTTTCTTAATAAAATGCTACCTCAATCTCATAATATATACTACTATATAATACTTAATTTTTTCGAAATGTTTCCCATTTAGAAAAAAAAGTCATGATCCCGCTAGTCCATGCTAGTTTTTCATGAAACTGTACTAGGAAATTTACTCATTGCAACTTTATTTTTACAATGTTACCATTTTAAAAAAAACCCGAACTTTTTTGACGTAGCTTTCGGCTCCAATTTAGGACTATTTTGAATTTATACTCTTACGACGTTATTTTCTTGATTTTCCAACTTTATTCTAGTAGCAGTGACTTTTTTATTTAACAATTTGATATTATATATATATATATATCTAACTTTATATTGCAAAAGTAACTTTTTTTTTTTTTTTTTTTCAGCTTGTCGCCAATCCTCTTTAGGCAGGAAGTGACGACTTTACGCACACACACGCCTACCCACGCCCACCCACACCCTGACTGGCTAGTTTATTCGCCGGCGTTTGAACCTGTCGTCCAGATGTGTGGTCGGCTCCAGCTCATTAATTGTTATGTTTGTTACCTTTTAAAACAACACGTCCGACGTTCACGCCAAACATATTGGCTGAAGCGGACCGCCGCTGTCCATGAAGGGGGCTTCTTTTTGTGTGCTTGCACATCCGAGTGCATCATGTCACTTGCTATGCAGGCAGAGCAGCATCATTAAACCAAATGAGCCTCTCGCTGCCCCCACAGTGAACGCTCGCAGGCAATAACATAAAAACACACACATACCCACAGAAGCCTCATTTTCAGCTGCGTACACCTTTCTCGGGGGATATAAAGAATCCCCTCTGCTTGTGCGCCCCCCCCTCCAAACTAGCACTTTCTCTTGGGCTCTGTTTTGTTCACATCAGGTCCTTAAACGACTCAATATGACAAAAATTAGGCAGTGAGCAAGACGTGGTCTTTCTTATGTTGATAAGAGACGTTGAACTTTAACCTCTGAACCCCCCCCCCCCAAAGGCCTCCCACCGCTATGTGGACACCTACACCACACCTGTTCTGTTCGCATCAAGCAAACCCTTTCCTCGTCTTGTCCAGCTCCCCTTCGGAAGGACTGGCCGTGTGTGTGTGTGTGTGTGTGTGTGTGTGTGAGGAGGGAGTGCGAGGGGGTGGGGTGTTGTGGTGGGCCAAGTCCAGGCTCCCAGCCTCGCCTCCGGCCAATCTCCTCCTCTTCCTCCTCTTCATCCCAAGAGAACAAGAGCACTGAGGTGCCTTTAAACCACTGCGGCAAAAAATGAAAAAAAAAGAAAAAAACTGCAGTCATTAATATGCAAAAATGCAAATGAGAAGGTAATTAAGAGCTGGCGCTCTCTGGAGGCTCTTTGATTGCTAATGAATTCTAATCTGCAAGGAAAGAAGGGGGGAGGGGAATAAAGGAGGAAAATCACCAGAAGAAGCAAAAATGGAGAAAACAACAACAACAAAGGAGGATCCTCGTCGGAAAATGTTTTATTTGGAATACGGGACGGGTCACAACATTACGTACAAAAGGTGTCTAAAACATTGACAAAGATAATCATGCAACTCAAGCTCAATCCATTTTGCCGGTGTACCTAATGTTGTGGCCCTCACATCCTATAATTAATTTTGTAACGATGAATTGAAGTTGTCGAACTATAAATTCCTCAAAACATCCATGTTAGGTTTACTGACGACTCTAAATTGTTCTTTAATAATTGAACGTGAGTCGTACCGGTGATTCTCAAAATGTGATACTAGTACCAATAGGTGGTAGGCGGGCTCCCTCTGGTACGCAAAATAATCACCGCCTCAGTACATTTCAGCTGTATTTTTTTAACCCTCCATCCAGTGCAATACATTTTAATTTAATTGGTATTCAAGTACAGTTTTCTTTTATTCTCCTATATTCATTCGCAGTGTTAATGTTCAAACTGCATAACGTTACAGTGGCGTATTGAAATCGAGGTTTTATTCCCTAAAAGTATATCTTGAATTTGATGCTATTGTATTTTAATGTTGGTCTTGATGGTGACATGTGGATCATCACGCACTTAAATGTATTTCCTCAAAAAAAGAAATGAAAATGTATTCATCTGCGTTAAGAGACGCAACCCGTTACTCACAGACGCAGAGTTGAGCCCATTTGAACTCTGCTTGTTAACCAAAACAGCAGCACGTAAATAAAGTGTGGGGTTCCCCACGCAGTATTAAAGATGATCTTACATTATGTGGAGACAACGTCTTCAATGAGTAATAGTCTTCCAGTCGACACTGGTACGTGGTCACTCCACAATGTTGCCGCAACTTATTAGTAACGTGGCATCTGCCTTGATTCTTGACATTTCTCCGGATTTCTCCAGAATAGTCATTATTATTATTTGTTTCAATTATTATTACGCTTCACCCCATTTGGAGTTCACTAAATGAACTGGCCACTGTTCGGGGCCTTCACATCTTTTTTTTTTTTTTTTTTTTTTTTTCCTTTTTGCATTTGGATAATGACACACAAAGCGTATTTCCTCGCGTAGCGGCCATCCCGCTAATAGAGGTCATGCCCTAAATATTTAAATGACATCAATAAACAGCTCAGGTCAAATAGACGTCTCCCTTTTCCCCATCAGGAAAAAAAAAACAATGGTTGTTAAATGTAATGACTTCACGTCATAGACTTTTGTTCACACGCGGACATTAAAGAGTTAACTGCTGAGCCCATTTGAATGTCGTTGCTAACCAACAAGGCAGCGCCTACTCTGTGGTAAATCTGTGTTTTATTTATTTTATTTTTTTTAGACCAAACACCGCTTAAAAAATACATAGCTCTCCACGTGTCCACTTCTGGACCAACTTTAAAATACAGTAGCATAGTAAGCCCAAGTGTTCATCAACAAAGAGATTATTTTTATTCCAATATCAATATCTCCATAGTGTAAGTAAAGGCAAAGTCGTTTCACGACTCCAGTGGGAGCCTTAATAACACATCTCACTTCCACTCCGACACACACACACTCACACGTCACTCATACACACCCACGCACACGCACACACCACTGCTGTTATTGTTGCTGTTGCGCTGCTCCCACAACACCAACAATCTCTGCTTGCTGTCCCTCCCCCCAGCAGGCCTTGCATCGAAGCATCCATCTCTTTGCCTCCCTCCACGCACACACACACACACACACACGCCCACACACGCACGCACCCACACACACCACCCAAGCGCCCTCTGCTCCCAGGCTGCCCTGACATGACATGCCCACTTCAATTGATTAAGAGTCAATTGTGCTTCTGATCTGATTGTTATCATGCACACAAGAGCACAGCACTATTTCCAGACACTTGGAGTTTCACTGCAGTTTGCCCCATTTTACATAAAAAAAAAAGCCACTAAAAAAAAATAGCAAAAAAATATTTTAAAATTTGTTTTTAAAAAATTCAAAAAATGAATAAGATCAGTTAAAGTAAGTTGAAATGATTATTATGGCTATTGTTTTACACAATATTGCACAATTTTCTTGAAACGATACTACTTTATTCTTGCATTATAGAATCATTTTATTTTTCAATATTATTAATCGTAACAGTAGTATTAGTATTATTTACTGTATGAGGCTAATTTATACATTTTCGTTCAACCTGTTGTTGGAAAGAATCCTTAAGTGGATTGAAAGGCGCTTTTTAAATGAACACATGACAAAATAAATAGCTCGTTTTATTCCTAAGCGTCTCCAAATACTCAAGACACTGAATAACAACAAAAGAATATCTGAAGGGGACTAAAATCAACAAGTTGAGGGGTTTTACCAGCTGGTTTTAAAACGGGAAGAGAGTGAATAGGATGACTCTCTCAAGTGATAGCAGACTTTATTGATTATGTTAATAGTGACCATAACACTGGACTTTTCTTACACTAAAGCCCCTGGAATCGTTTGTATAATTCAATATTTAGGACACACAATGAGGTACCATTCACACAGCTGGTTGTACATCTGCCATTTTCGCACTTCTTGTTCATATGTGTTCACGTTTTTACAACAACAACATCAAACAGTTTAATTAGTAAGAAGTTTTACAAAAAATGCAATTAATTAGTAGACAACTAAAATATTTTTGTGTTTTAAGTCCAAAAGAAAGATTACTGTACCAAGTTGAAATCTGAATTATTTTTCTGGTTATTTGCGCATGCAAGCTTTAATTTGTGTGAGTTTGTCCCCAAAAAAATGCTCTTTAAGTAGTAGAAAAATGGAAATTTGTTACGGATTGTTTTTAAACATTTATTTAGTTCGATTTTTATGGAAATGATATGTAGAATATCATTTGAATTAAAACATATATTGAAGTCTATTTTTTATTTTCCTATATTTAAGCAGAGTGTTAATGTTAAAACTGCATAATGTTACAGTGGCTTACAGTAATATTAAATAGACTTTTTCAGAATTATACTTCTGTCTCGTTTTCGATAAACACTTAGGCCTATCGCTTTTAGTGTTAGTCAGGGCCGTCGCTAGGTTTTGACGTTTGGGGTGGCTGCATGGGCGTGGTTGCTGTTGGAGATTTATTCTTGCCCAAAACTTAGTTGTTGACCGGGCGAGCATTTTGTGGAGACCAATATTTGTTTAGGGGGGCTGGAGATCGGTGTTATGGGGGGCTAGGACAATAAACCTTCGGCATAAACACATAATACCAAATATTTGGGGGGGGGGGGGGGGTGGCTTGACAGGTTTTTAGGTGAGGATGAAGCCCCTCTAAAATAGGCCTAGCGACGCCACTGGTATTAATCATTATGGTGGTACTTGGGGAGCTAATTCTTTTTTTTAGGTGGGGTAAAAACTGCGAAACACGGGTTTATTGTGTTGTTTGTAATTACTAGTACATTTTGAATAGTTTGTGTGTGACTTGATAAAAGGTTATTTCATTCAGCAGGTAAAGTGCATTTTCCTAAAGGAAGATACAGTAAGTGCTGAAAACATGCGTCTTTGCTGGAGGCCTCAATTTACAGAACAGCTCGGTGACGTTTTTTTTTAAGCTCCCCAAAAATTTGGAAATAAAAAAGCGATGGACTGCGTTTTTAAAGGCGCACGCGGATGGCGAGCTGAACATCAACGCGACTCTGCAGTGTGTATTTTTTGACATTTCTCGTGTATAATGCGCATTTTTTTCCTCAAAAAATTGTCAAAAGTTAATAGTGCGCATTATACATGGGTATAGGGGCAAATGGAAAAAAACTTTCACATTTTATAAATGCATGCTGCCATCTAGTGATTATGAAAAAGCTGTACACTTTCATTCCAAAATGCCACCGCCACCTAGTGGCTATAAAAAAGGTGTCGCCTACACTTTCATTCCAATATGACAGGGGTACGTATGACTGCATATATGTAGAGTTGTGCTCATTTACATACCCTGGCAGAATTTGTGAAATGTTTTTTTTTTTTAATATGACTGATGACTGAACAACAACCATCATTAATTTATTTATGGTTATGTTTCGTTTAATAATAATGCTTTACTGAAATGCTTGACCGTTTAATTTGAATCCCATTGAATGAAACATTTTGCCTGGTCCTTCATGTTTTCTTTAAAGAATTTAACCCATCTTACAAATTCTGCCTGGGTAATCAAACATATGAGCTCAACTGTGTGCTTTATAATTTACTAAATAAAAGTAGGGTTGTGAATTTCAAAATCAGAGCAAGTCAATTTAAAAAAAAAGGATTACATGTTCAAAGAAAGTGCTTAACTTCAGAATAATTATTTGAAAAAAAATCTAGCAAAATACAGATAATACTTCCTTTTTTGATCATATGGGTAGAAGCAAAATCGTGCATTGAAAAAATGCATTATACATAGGTAGAAGAGTTTTCCAGAATTGTGAGGTCAACTTTAGGGGTGCATATTATACATGGGTGCACATTATACACAAGAAATTACGGTAGTTTTGTAAACTTTCACCAGAGACAACATGGCTTCCTTCACGGGCAACTTGATACTCGTGAATGGGGGGTGCCGACTGACTAACTACCCGGGCTTCCTCCTGCCGTCCCGTTGTCGTCAGGTGCCGTGCTCGGCTGTGACATTACGTCACCAACAACGAGGGTAAGTTGACTTGTGTGCTCATTTGTATGATTATAGTCCACAATAACCATTCAATTTTGAAGTTGAGCCTCCTAACGTGATTTTACATCATATAAGCTATCACCCCCTCAGTATATTTGATTCCTTTTGGCGCATGCATTCGACACGCCCACAGCGTCTGAGTGCTGAGAGGTGGCCCTTATTATTCAAGTTTTGAAACCTGATTTTATGTACTTAGCGGTTTGTTTTATTCATTCAAATGATGCAGGCTTGTTATCACGACTCTTCTCTGTGGTGTGTCGAATTTACATTTACATTTTTTTGGGCCTGCTTGGTGCCACTTTAAATGAAGATTTGAACGGTAATGGGAATCCAAGATGGCAGGATGGTCGAAAGAGAGGTGGTCGTGGGTGTCCCATAAAATGAGCAGAGGGGGAGAAGCGAGGCAGGCGGAAGCGATCGTCAAATGAGAGCAGACAGAAGCCGCAAGGATTGTTGATGCTGTTTTTTCTCTGCTAAATAGATTGTTGATTTGCTTTGTCTTTGCCAGTGTGCGCCGCGTCCGTGTGGAAGTGCAGCGTTTGCGGCGGATTAATGTCAGGGACAATCCCTCAAACTCATTTTCTTTCTCACTGTGCGGCTCAGTGGGAATTACACTGTGCGGATAAGGCAGGAAGAGAACCACGCATTTACCCCCGCCCCGTTTGCCATGGCGGCCGACTTTGTTTTGAATACTTGAATGGGACAAGATACAGCGTCCTCGCTTGTTCCACAAACAAGCAGCGTTGTTATGCTTCTAAGGGATAGCGGAGCCCTGTGGGAGAGTCGATGGACCGCCCCGCACCTTGATTGCTGTTAAACATGTTGAAAATATTTGTAGGAAAAACACTTCGAGGCCATAAATATAAAACAGTCGGATGAAAAACAGGAAGTAGGCGGTAACTGAGCCTGTCGTATTATGCTGCGTGGCCTCTTACACTGGATATGAAAAGGCAGTAAAAGCCTGCTAGAACACCTGAACTTTGTTTGAGGTTAATCACAAGCACTTTAAATGATGGCAGGTCTGCGCCAGTTTCCATTTAACATGAACTTCAATTCAATTCAACCGATCCGATCCATACCGAACTCAGCTGTACTGTTGGGTAGAAATGAGACTATAAATTTTACATTTAAACCACAGCTACTGCGTCCAGAGAAGTTGTATATGTTACATTTGAATCTAGGACATACATTGAGAATATGGTTTAGCAGTTGGTTTAGGGTTTTGTTACAGTGGTATTGCCACCTACCGGCCTGGCATGCACATGACAGTGTTTTCAGTCAATTTTGTAGGTCAGAGTGACCAGAGATCACTTTGACACCATTGTAGCTTCACATTTTAGCAAATAAAAACAAAAGAAAAAGCATAACAGATATTACTAGTCTGTTGTTGTGGAAACATACCCAGAGTTGGGCTGTTTTGTTGCAGTGAAGGGGGGGGCTGCGGGGGTTGGGGGGTGTTTTATCATGAGCACAACAGATAGATCCCCTCCACCATTGGTGCCCTCCCCTTCACCACAGATAGACTTGGAGCGCGGGCATTGAGCCAACACTATCAGTCCATCCACTCCTATAACTCCAGTCTCCAACTCCTAGTAGGGGACATCTTCCAGTGGACGGGGTCGTAAATCACACCTTTGCGGCTTGTGAATAGATACGTGTAGTGGCACACAAAAAAAAAAAAACACGCCACTGTGGAGTGACGCTCCAAACTCCTGGCCTAGTTTTCTTCTCCTTCTTTCCTCTAGTCTGATCACAAACCTGTGCACCTCTTGCCCTTCCCCCACCCGAGCCCCAAGCCTCTACTATTACACGCTGCGAGGGGCTCCGAGTGGAACGAGGTGAACGACTCGCCTTCACTGGGCTTATTTGTAGGCCGCTGCTTCCGCGCCGTGTTTATTCCTTGTGTGAGATGAGAGCCGGCGATGTGGCTTGGCCGCTTCAAACGAGTGGAACGTGAGGGCAGGTAGCTAGCGCCAAACATAACCAGGAGGAAAAAGACAATAACACGCTTTGTTTATTTCGTAGAATTTTATACAACAACAACTTGTTCGGGCATTTGCTGGTAGGAAGTAATACAAGTGCACATAATTAGTTGAAAGCTGGCATTTTTCTGGTTATTGTACTTTGAAAAAAAAGTCTATGTATATTTATTGGGATTTTTTATGAAACGTATGATGTTGTACATAATGGACATTTAAATTCATAGAAAACTTGACACACTTGGAGGTTATTTGAAAACTTTATTTCGTGGAATTTTGTTCAAAAAAATGACTGTAATTGTAGAAAGCCAACATTTGGTGGATAAGCTTTGTTAATTTGTAGGGTTTTATACTAAAAAATACATGCAAGATTTTTTTTGAGGGGTTACTTTTAAAACCATTTGTTTATTTAGTAGTATATCATACGTAACATGCATGTAACAAGTAGAAAATTGTAATTTTCCCGGTTACTTAAAAAGGGGCTGTTGTTTCGTTGGATTTGGTATGAAGTGCGCACATAATTAGGTGAAAACCAACCCATAGTGTAGCGGATGAAGCCCTTTGTACGCCATCTTTACACGCTGATGCACCTTCTTATGTGGCTCTAATTGAAAATATGTTTACATCCATAAATATTTCATCAATATGCACAAATATATCACCTGCGTGCCAAACGTATGCTAATTTGCCATGTGCATCTGTTGTTAATTACACGTATGTAGAAGCACAGCGAGGAATCAAAAAGAGTTGGTCCCTATTGAGCCTTTAATCGGCCACCATGCCACCATTGTACTCGGGGATTAAATGACGTGCTTGTCTTTTTCCTTTGCTTTGTCTCGTCTAATAACCCTACAAAGCTTTTTGACGTTGTCATGTGCCAGGTTAGCCCGCAGAACATGAAACAACAGGGTTTTGTTTTTTTTAATCTTCTTATAGCGGAGGTCACTGGGCACTTGCTCGAGTCCACTTTAGTTGTGACACCTGACAAAAATAGTGATGCTTTCAACTTAACCATGTGTAAATTGCTTTCTCTTGTTGAAAACTGAGATGTTTCAGGTCACATCAAATAGGATTTTGTGTGAAAAGTGGCTGTAATTGTTTAAAAACATTCAAGGGATACTTGGAAATGTGGTGTTTGTTTAGTTGGATTTGAACAAAAATGGCACATAATTAGTATAAAACTGAATTTTTTCAAGTTACATACAAAGCTATGTTGATTTAGTAGGACGTTGTATGAAAAGTGTATTATAGCTTTTTTTGGTGGGCCCCAACATGCTTGAAAATTCACAAATGTTTGCAAGCACAATGTATCCTGGTGATAATGTGTAACAACTAAACATATATGGACGAACAGACAAGAATTTTATTCAGGGGGTAAAAAAAACTGAATCAAAGGAGAAAAAGTCACACAAATTTGCAAGTACAGTGTTTGTATGAGTGCCCTATAAAGCTAAATTTACATATTTTTGGTTTACCTGAAAATTATACAGTATATATATATATATATATATATATATATTTTACTTTTTTTTTTTTACCTCAAAGCTTTTTGAATACGCGGGGATAAACTGCCAATAAAGGTTTTCGGAGTTGGTTCCCACCCAAAAAAAGGGGGAAAATTTTTTGAAAAAAGGTATGTCATTTTGACAAAGTCTCAAGAACCCATACACCAAATTTAACAGGAATTTGTCATTTTGCAGCAGCCGTTTTGGGTGAATTTCAAGTTTCTTATTTTGGTGAAATCCTTGAAGGGAATCTGCCCAAATGGGCTTCAATGGGAACAGGTTTCCCAGACTTTTGCGAAGATTTATTTATTTTTCCTAGGCTGTCTAATCTAGGCGTAGCGCAGCGTCAATGTTTGATCATTCCGACAATTCGCCATGAAAAATCGGGCACAAGGGCCAGTTCGCCGCTGCTTGTAGCTTTAATTATTACCACATCTGATTATGGCTGCGGTAAGGAATCAGCAGCACCTTCATCCTCTCATATTCATTTGTCACTTTTTTTTATAGACTTCATTCCATGCGTCCATTGAAGATGAGGAGTATCTTTGTTTTGTGTGTGTGCGTGCGTGTGTGTGTGTGTGTGTGTGTGCGTGTAATTCTTCTCCCCCCCCCCCCAGCCCACCTCTCCCTGTTCCTCAGCCCGGCTGCCCTTGTGCATGCTCTCCATGTCAGACCCAGCTGTTACTACAAACTACTTGGAGGGCTTACAAGCCTCATTGCTAATACTGACAACGGACACTATTCTTACTCAAAAAAAAAAAAAAAAACAGGCAACCTCCGTTGGAAAAAGTGAGAATGGCAGCGATTCCCTTCCGGGAAAAAAAAAAATCCTTCTCCCCACCCTGAGCAGATGTCGTGTTCCAAAGCCTAATCTTGTTGATGAAGATCTTCCAAAAAGAGATGTTCGATAAACAAGTGAAGATGCGCTTTGAATGTGATAGCCTGGCTTATTTTCTGACACATGTGAGCGGCTGTCTTCTTCTTTGTGTGTGAGCGACGTGTTTGTGTTTGACCTATACATGCGCTTGTAACCCCGTTACATTCCTACGTCTGTCCACAGGGCGAATTAATGTGCTATGCCTTCACCCAGGGGACAGCCAATGGATTATTTACCTATGTCCTATTGATGGCAAACAACAACAATCATATATTGCATTTTCATTGGTTCATATCCATCATTGTATTCTCACGACACAAACCTCAGAGGGAGTTACTCAAAAAAGCGTTTATCAAGTAAGAATTGATAGAAATAATCGTGAAGAAATAATCAATAGAAAATTGGCGATACTTTAAAAATCTTTGTATGTTTAGGTTTTGTATATAAAGGGTCCTATAAAAACTGAAATTTTTCAGGTTACTTGAAAAAAGTGTACTTGTGTTAGTATGCTGGGTTCCATGGTGTAATGGTTAGCACTCTGGACTTTGAATCCAGTAGTTAGAGTATAACTCTTGGTGGGACCTCAATTGTTTTGCCACTGACTTGGAACAGGTCTGGAACTTTTGGGAAAATGTTGTGCGCCACCCTATGAAACCATATGCCCCCATCCCCCATTTTTTTCTGCGTTCCATGGTGTAATGGTGAGTACTCTGCACGAAATCCAGCAATGCCAGTTTAGGTCTCCGTGTAACTCCGTGCTTTTGTCACTTATTTTAAGCATGGATAAATGTAAAAATTTCATTTTAGAGGCACCAACTTATAATACCATATACCCCTCCCACACCTGTCGTGGGGTTCCATAGTATATTGGTTAGGACTCTGAATCCAGTGCTCTAAACTCCTGAACCTGAATTTTTTTTGTCAGTTGAAACAAATTGAAAATCTGGACATTTGTGCAACGCCTTATTATACTATTTTGCTGTCATGCAGTTATCATTGATGTTCCATGTAGTGGTTAGCCTTCCTCGCTTTACATCCACTGATCTGAGTTCAATGCTCAGTGGGACTCCCCTTCTCTTGTTTGTGTTCCATGGTGTGCACTCGAGACTTTAAATCCAAGGATCCAAGTTCAAGTTGTGGAAGCTGAGTGCTTCTGTCACTCAGAAATTCTTCTTGCACACACTAGTGCACCGCTTGATGATACCATATGCCCCGCCCACACCAATTTTGGGGGTTCCATGGTGTAATGGGTAGCCCTCTGGACTCCGAATCCAGGAGTCTGAGTACAGCTCGTGTGGGCAGTGCATTGTGGTCTGACATAAGAAACCATATGTCCCTCAACACCATCTCATGTGGGTTCTATGGTGAAATGGTCAGCACTCTGGACTCTGAATCCAGCAATCTCAGTTCAAGTCTCGGTGGAACCTGAATGTTTTCTTTTTGTAACTTGAAACAAAGTTGGATGAAGGTGAAGATTTCTGACGTTTTGCAGGCAGTTACGTACTGCCCTATTATACCATATGCCCCTCCCACACCTATCGTGGGGGTTCAATGGTGTATTGCTTAGCACTCTCGACTTGGGACCTGAATGTTTTTGTCATACTTGAAACAGTTGGAAAATTGCATTACAGGCAGTTGTGTGCTGCCCTATTATCGGACTTGACCCTCTCACACCTACAGTGGTGTTCCATGGTGTAATGGTCACCACTCTAGCATTTAAATCCAGTTATCTGAGTTCAACTCTGAATGGGACCAGTGATTTTTTTACTGACTTGGAACAGGGTTGTGTAGTACTGCTTTTGTATGTTGTCCACCGCCCTCTGAAACCATGTGCCCCTTCTGGACATCGCAAATCCAGTGATCTGAGTTCAACTCTCTGTGGGACCTCAATTTTGTCAGACCTGAGCCAGGGTAGGTTGTGTGCCACACTATGAAACCCTATGCCCTTCCAGTCTCTCTTGTGGAGGTTCCATGGTCTAATGGTAAGCACTCTGGACTCTGAATCCAGAGATCCGTGTTCAACTCTCGGTGGAACCTGGATATTTTCGTCACTTGAAACAAGATTGTTTTTTACGCAGTTATGCACTGCTGTATAATACCATATGCCCCTCCCACAGCTATTGTGCAGGTTCTATGGTGTATTGCCGAGCAATCTCGACTTCAATTCTAGCGATCTGACTTCAGCTCTCGGTGGGACTTGAATGTTTTTGTCACTTGAAACAAAGTTGGAAAAATTAATTGCAGGCAGTTGTGTGCTGCCCTATTATCTGGTTTGGCCCTCTCACTCCTACAGTGGTGTTCCATGGTGCACCGCCTTATGAAATCATATGCCCCTTCCGCACGGTTGCAAATCCAATGATCTGAGTTCAACTCTCAGTCGGACCTCGGTCACTTTATGTGCCACGCTATGAAACCGTATGACGTTCCAGTCTGTCTTGTGGAGGTTCCATGGTGTAATGGTTAGCGCTCTGGACTCTGAATCCAGCGATCCGAGTTCAAGTCTCGGTGGAACCTGAATGTTTTCGTCACTGACTTGAAAAAAATATTAAATAAACATTAAGACGTTCCAGGCAGTTATACACTGCTGGAGAAGACCATATGCCCCTCACACTGATGTTGTGCAGGTTGCATGGCGTAATAATGAGGACTCCGAATCAAGCGATCTGAGTTCAACTCTCTGTGGGATCTCAATTTTGTCAGACCGACCAGGAAGGGTAGTGTGCCCAGTTATGAAACCATATTCCCGTCCAGGTTAGTTTGTGTAGGTTCCATGTTGTAATGGTGAGCACTCTGGTCTTTGAATCCAGCAATCTGAGTTCAATTCTCGGTAGAAACTGAATATTTTCATCACTTACTTGAAACAAGATTTGTTTATGGTGAAATTGTCACCACTCTGGCAATTGAATCCAGTGATCTGAGTTCATCTCTCGGTGGGAAATTAATTTTTTTTGTCACTTATTGTTAAGTTGGATAAATGCAGTTTGCAGGCAGTTGTGTGCTGCCGTATTATCTGATTTGGCCCTCTCCCACACACAGTGGGGTTCCATGGTGTAATGCACACCATTCTGACCATTGAATCCAGTGATCTGAGTTCAGCTCTCAGTGGGACCTCTGTCCTTTTGTTACTGAATTGGAACACTGTTGTGTCGTGCTGCTTTTGCACGTTGTACACCGCCCTATGAAACCATATGCCCTTTCCGCACATTGCAAATCCACTGAGTTCAATTGTGCGGTCAATAGATTTTGCCACGCTATGAAACCGTATGCCCTTCCAGTCTGTCTTGCAGAGGGTCCATGGTGTAATGGTGAGCACTCTGGACTCTGAATCCAGTAATCCGAGTTCAAGTCTCGGTGAACCTGAATGTTTTCGTCACTTACTTGAAACAAGATTGGATTAACATCAAGATTTCAGTTTTACAGGCAGTTATTCACTGCTGTATGATACCACATGCCCCTCCCACACCTATCATGGGGATTCCATGGTGTATGGCCTAGCAATCTCGACTTCAATTCTAGCGATCTGAGTTCAGCTCTCGGTGGGACCTGAATGTTTTTGTCACTTACTTGAAACAAAGTTGGAAAAATTAATTGCAGGCAGTTGTGTGCTTCCCTATTATCTGATTTGGCCCTCTCACTCCTACAGTGGTCTTCCATGGTGCACCGCCTTATGACATCGTATGCCCCTTCCGCACATTGCAAATCCATTGATCTGAGTTCAACTCTCAGTCGGACCTCGGTCACTTTATGTGCCAGGCTATGAAACCGTATGACGTTCCAGTCTGTCTTGTGGAGGTTCCATGGTGTAATGGTGAGCACTCTGGACTCTGAATCCATCGATCCGAGTTCAAGTCTTGGTGGAACCTGAATGTTTTCGTCACTTACTTGAAAAAATATTTAATAAACATTACGATTTGTTCCAGGCAGTTATACACTGCTGTATTAGACCATATTCCCCTCACACAGATGTTGTGCAGGTTCCATGGTGTATTACCTAGCACTCTCAACTTCAATTCTAGTGATCTGAGCTCAACTCTCAGGTGGGACCTGAATTTTTTTGTCACTTACTTGAAAGTCAGATGAATGCATTGCAGGCAGTTGTGTGCTGCCCTATTATCTGATTTGCCCCTCTCCCCTGTGTGGTGGGGTTCCATGGTGTAATGGTCACCAGACTGGCCGTTGAATCCAGTGATCTGAGTTCAACTCTCAGTGGGACCTCTGTCCTTTTGTTACTGAATTGGAACAGGGTTGTGTCGTACTGCTTTCGTACGTTGTGCACCGCCCTATGAAACAATATGCCCCTTCCGCACATTGCAAATCCACTGATTTCAACTCTCAGTGCAGTCAATAGATTGTGTGCCACGCTATGAAACTGTATGCCCTTCCAGTCTGACTCGTAGAGGTTCCATGGTGTAATGGTGAGCACTCTGGACTCTGAATCCAGTGATCCGAGTTCAAGTCTCGGTGGAACCTGAATGTTTTCTTCACTTACTTGGAACAAGTTTGGATAAACATTAAGATTTCAGTTTTGAAGGCAGTTATTCAATGCCGTATTATACCATATGCCCCTCCCACACCTATCATGGGGTTTCCATGGTGTATTGCCTAGCACTCTCAACCTCAATTCACCGCCTTATGAAATCATATGCCCCTTCCGCACATTGCAAATCCAATGATCTGAGTTCAACTCTCAGTTGAACGTCGGTCACTTTATGTGCCACGCTATGAAACCGTATGACGTTCCAGTCTGTCTTGTGGAGGTTCCATGGTGTAATGGTGAGCACTCTGGACTCTGAATCCAGCGATCTGAGTTCAAGTCTCGGTGGAACCTGGATGTTTTCTTCACTTACTTGGAACAAGTTTGGATAAACATTAAGATTTCAGTTTTGAAGGCAGTTATTCAATGCCGTATTATACCATATGCCCCTCCCACACCTATCATGGGGTTTCCATGGTGTATTGCCTTGCACTCTCGACCTCAATTCACCGCCTTATGAAATCATATGCCCCTTCCGCACATTGCAAATCCAATGATGTGAGTTCAACTCTCAGTCGGACCTGTCACTTTATGTGCCACACTATGAAACCGTATGATGTTCCAGTCTGTCTTGTGGAGGTTCCATGGTGTAATGGTGAGGACTCTGAATCCAGCGATCCGAGTTCAAGTCTCGGTGGAACCTGAATGTTTTCGTCACTTACTTGAAAAAATATTGAACAAACATTATGATTTGTTCCAGGCAGTGATACACTGCTGTCTGAGACCATATGCCCCTCACACTGATGTTGTGCAGGTTACATGGCGTAATAGTGAGGACTCTGAATCAAGCGATCTGAGTTCAACTCTCTGTGGCACCTCAATTGTGTCAGACCGACCAGGGAAGGTTGTGTGCCACGCTATGAAACCGTATGCCCTTCCAGTGTGTCTTGCGGAGGTTCCATGGTGTAATGGTGAGCACTCTGGACTCTGAATCCAGTGATCCGAGTTTAAGTCTCAGTGGAACCTGAATGATTTCTTCACTTACTTGAAGCAAGATTGCATTAAGATTTCCGTTACAGGAAGTTATGCGCTGCTTTCTTGAAACAGTTGGATAAATTCATTGCAGGGATTTGTGTGCTGCCCTATTATCTGATTTTGCCCTCTCACACCAACAGTGGGGTTCCATGGTGTAATGGTCACCACTCTCGCATTTGAATCCAGTTATCTAAGTTCAACTCTCAGTGTGACCTCAGTCATTTTGTTACTGACTTGGAACAGGGTTGTGTAGTACTGCTTTTGTACGTTTTGCACCGCCCTATGGTTAATCCAGTGATATGAGTTCAACTCTCTGTGGGATCTCAATTTTGTCAGACCTGGACCAGGTTAGGTTGTGTGCCAACCTATGAAACCGTATCCCCTTCCAGGTTAGTTTGTGTAGGTTCCATGGTGTAATGGTGAGCACTCTGGACTTTGAATCCAGCAATCCGGGTTCAAGTCTCGGTGGAACCTGAATGTTTTCGTCACTTGCTTGAAAAAATATTCAATAAACATTAAGATTTGTTCAAGGCAGTTATACACTGCTGTATTAGACCATATTCCCCTCACCATGGTGTATTACCTAGCACTCTCAACTTCAATTCTAGTGATCTGAGTTCACCTCTCGATGGGAAATTAATTTTTTTTGTCACTTATTTTAAAGTTGGATAAATGCAGTTTGCAGGCAGTTGTGTGCTGCCCTATTATCTGATTTGGCCCTCTCCCACGTGGAGTGGGGTTCCATGGTGTAATGGTCACCATTCTGACCATTGAATCCAGTGATCTGAGTTCAGCTCTCAGTGGGACCTCTGTCATTTTGTTACTGAATTGGAACAGGGTTGTGTCGTACTGCTTTTGTACGTTGTACACCGCCCTATGAAACCATATGCCCTTTCCGCAGATTGCAAATCTACTGAGTTCAATTCTGTGCGGTCAATAGATTGTGCCACGCTATGAAACCGTATGCCCTTCCAGTCTATCTTGCAGAGGCTCCATGGTGTAATGGTGAGCACTCTGAATCCAGTAATCCCAGTTCAAGTCTCGGTGGAACCTGAATGTTTCCGTCACTTACTTGAACCAAGATTGCATAAACATTAAGATTTCAGTTTTGCAGGCAGTTATTCAATGCCGTTTTATACCATATGCCCCTCCCACACCTATCATGGGGTTTCCATGGTGTATGGCCTAGCAATCTCGACTTCAATTCTATCGATCTGAGTTCAGCTCTCGGTGGGACCTGAATGTTTTTGTCACTTAGTTGAAACAAGATTTGTTTATGGTGTAATGGTCACCACTCTGGCAATTGAATCCAGTGATCTGAGTTTACCTCTCGGTGGGACCTGAATTTTTTTTGTCACTTATTTTAAAGTTGGATAAATGCAGTTTGCAGGCAGTTGTGTGCTTCCCTATTATCTGATTTGGCCTTTTCACACCTACAGTGGTGTTCCATGGTGCACCGCCCTATGAAACCATATGCCCCTTCCGCACATTGCAAATCCAATGATCTGAGTTCAACTCTCAGTGGGACCTTTATGTGCCACACTATGAAATCCTATGCCCTTAAGTGTGTCTTTTGGAGGTTCCATGGTGTAATGGTCAGCACTCTGGACTCTGAATCCAGTGATCCGAGTTCAAGTCTCGGTGGAACCTGAATTTTTTCGTCACTTACTTGAAACAAGTTTGGATAAACATTAAGATTTCAGTTTTGAAGGCAGTTATTCACTGCCGTATTATACCATATGCCCCTCCCAGACCTATTGTGGGCGTTCCATGGTGTATTGCCTTGCACTTTCGACTTCAAATCTAGCTGTCTGAGTTCAGCTCTCGGTGGGACCTGAATGTTTTTTTCACTTGAAACAGTTGGATTAACGCGTAGGCAGTTGTGTGCTGACCTATTATCTGATTGGGCCCTCTCACACCTCCAGTGGGGTTCCATGGTATAATGGTCACCACTCTAGCATTTGAATCCAGTGATCTGAGTTCAACTCTCAGTGGGACCTCGTTTTGTCACTTACAGGGTAGATTGTGTTCCACGCGATGAAACCCTATGCCCTTGCAGTCTGTGTTGTGTCGGTTCCATGTTGTAATGGTGAGAACTTTGGACTCTGAATCCAGTGATCTGAGTTCAAATCTCGGTGGAACCTGAATGTATTCATCACTTACTTGAAACCAGATTGGCTAAACATTAAGCTTTCATGTTTATAGGCAGTTATGCACTGCTGTATTGTACCATATGCCGCTCCCATGCCAATCGTGTGGGTTCCACTGTGTATTACCTCGTACTCTCAGCTTCAATTCAAGCGATCTGATTTCAGTTCTCGGAGGGACCTCAAATGTTTTCTGACTGACTTGGAACAGGGTTTTGTAGAACTGCTTTCGTATATTGTGCACCATCCTATGAAACCATATGCCCCTTTGCGACATCTTGTGCGGGTTCCATATGATGGTGAACACTCTCGACTCTGAATGCAGCAAAGTTCAAGTCTCGGTGGACCTAAATGTGTTTGTCAGTGATTTGAAACAAAGTTGGATAAACGTGGAAAAAATAAATTGCAGGCAGTTGTACATCGTCCTATTATAGGATTTGGCCCTCCCACACCTACAGTAGGGTTCCATGGTGTCATGTACGTTGTGCACCGACCTCTGAAACCATATGCCCTTCCACACATCGCAAATCAACTGATCTGAGTTCAACTGTGGGACCTCGGTTTTTCACATGGGTACATTGTGTGCCACAGTGTGAAATCCTATGCCCTGCCATTCTGTCTTATGTAGGTTCCATGGTGTAATGGTGAACACTGGACTCTCAATCCAGCGATTTGAGTTCAAATCTCAGTGGAACCTGAATGTTTGTGTCACTTACTTGAAGTGAAGTTTGTTAATGTCATAATTTCTGACATTTTGCAGGCAGTTGCGAACTGCCCTACGATACCATATGCCCCTCCTCCAACTATTGTCTGGGTTCCATGTTGTATTGTTTAGCACCCTGGACTTTAATTCTAGCAATCTGAGTTCAAATATCACTGGGACCTAAATTGTTTCACTGGAAAAGGTCGTATGTTGCGCGCTGCCTTATGAAATCATATGCCCCTCCCTTCTGTCTTGTGTAAAAACGTAAACATTTCAGAAACATTTTGCAGGAAGTTCTTGGTGGGGCCTCATTTGTTTTTTCACCGACTTGGACTTAAAGTAGGATGTATATGTTCCTCTGTGGACTTTGTGTCCACAAATTGAAAGGAGCACACATATGTTATAGGTGCTCTTTTCAAATTAAAGTTTTTCAGCCACATGACATCCTTCTGGATTCCTCATCCCCGCGTACGTTTTGGAAACTGTATTGATTCCTACATTCGCTCTTTGTCCGGCCGGGGGTGCGTTCAAAACATTGCTCTTGTAGCCACAGCTTCAACTTCTTGTTAGTACAACCGCAAACAGCGCAACAAGTTCCCGAGCTGCGCAAGGATATTTTTAAATGCTACGGGGGTGATAATCGTTTACAAAAGAAAAGGAAAAAAAAAACATCCAAATAAACCGCTCCAAGAGCCAAACCAGCTAGCAACAAATGGCTCACTGCTACTTCGGATGTCACACAGGAAGTTGCCCCCATAATTGTTTCTACATTAGCGCACCCAGGAATAAGGTGGATAAGAAATAAGATAGACTGGCGTGGGATATCCTTCTTCAGGAGGGGGCAAAATCGGGACAAAACAGCCCAAAGGCCTATGTGTGTAATGGGCCTTACTTGGAAGAGGGTGTTGGATAAATGTAACAATTACAAAAAGTGTCGCTTTTTGCACACAGTTGAGCACCACCCTTTGAAACCATAATCTTCCCCCACATCAGTTGTGAGGTTTCCATTGGGGATAGGGACAGTACTCGATAAAACCAAGTACCAGTCGGTACTCGATAAATCTACTGTTCAGTTTGCTCTGTACGGGACAATACACCCTGAAGGACCGCACTTTTTTGGTTTTGCAATTCACTTTGCATATCTGTATTTATGTGTGTGAGCGTGCGTGTGCGTGTGCGCGCGTGCGTTGCACATTCACCCGCTCAGTTGAAACTGTATCCCACTTTGAAGTGCAGCTCACGGACGCGGCAAAACGTAAAACCACTGACACGAGTGGAGGATTTGACACAAAAATGTTAAGAAGCACTGGCTTTGTTCAAATTTCCGGTGTGGATTAATTTTTTTTTAACTGTTGAATACAAAGACGAGGGAATGAAGACGGTTGACAGATTTTTCACTGTCTGCAAGTTGCTTGAAACATGTCCCATACTTTTTAAGGAAATATAAGCAACATGATCAAGCTTCCCCTGTGTTTGTATCCTCATATAATGCGTCTTTAGTAAGATTTTGTATAAAAAGTGCACTGTAGCTAGTAGAAAACATTTTTTCAGTTAATTTATTTAATAGGAGTGTGTAATTAGTTGCAATTTGAAAAAGCATTGCTTTGTAGTACTTTTATACTAACTTCATTGTACTTTTCATACAAAGCAACTGCATTATTTAGTAGGATTATTTTTTTTACAAAAACTGCACTGGAATTACTAGAAAACTGAAAACAATTAACAAAGAGTATGAATGGAGAAGAAAGGATTGTTATTGTTTGATGTTTTTTGTTTGAGACTAGGGCCTTGAGAAAGAAATTTCAGTCCTCTGTATGTTCCACACATATTGAGGATTGGCAATAAAAGCAGACCATACCACTTGAAAAAGTGTCGCATGTTTAGTAGGATTTTGCACAAGAAGTGCACTGTAATTAGTAGAAAACTGGCAATTTGGGTGTATTCTTCAAAAAGCTTTTAGAAGAATTTTTTTATACAAAAAATAAACATGTTGGGGTATACTAAAGGAATGTGGATTTAGCATGATTGTAGAAAAGTACATTGTGCATTGAGCACTTAAATGAGTAGAAAACTGTCAGTTTTTTGTTTGTTGGGTCATACCCATCATTGCATTCTCACAACACAAGCCTCAGAGGTGGTCTAAAAAATATATTTGCACTATTTTACATGACGACGCTTTTTGTTGACGGGAAAATAAAAGGCGGTCTGAACTTCCCTACTCAAGCTTTTTTTTTTTTTTTGCCCTCGGGCTGCAAACAACAGCTGTCTAACACCAATAACTTTCAATAAATAGGTTATTGTGTCTTTTCATGCACGGAATAGCATATGGATGTCTCGACGTGCAGGTAACTTTGGTCATCGTCAAAGGGGAAGAGGCTGAATTTAAAAATAAAATAAAATAAATAAAGGTCAAGGATGGGTATGTGTGTGTGTGTGTGTGTGTGAATGTTTCTGCATTGGTTGTTGGATTGTTAAATGTTCCGAAGTCTTATTTAGCCTGGGATCCTCTTGGCGGCTCAGGAAGCAGCCAGTAAGCAGAGGCGCGTTGGTTTTATGGTTTTCGGACGTAAAGGCACGTTCGCTTAAAATCCACGTTTCATGCCCAGTTTATATTGCTTGCATTGTTTTATTAACAAAAATATTACACCTAACCTATATTAGCAACAATAATAACTAATTTATTATATACACATTAGCATTTTGATGATATTTTCCTTCCAATGACCAGTCATTGTGGATTAATTTCATATAATTACACGTGCTTCATCGATGAAATATGAATATGGAAATTGTTGCGTCATTAATTCAAAACAGTAACAAAAACATGAGGTTACTGCGAGGTCATTTGTTTTTTAATTCTTATTTAAAAAAAAAAAAAAGAGAGACAAGTGGGCACAGCAAGTAAAAAATTAAAATGATGTCAGCGGGCATGTTTGAGCCCCCTTCGGCCAGCCTCCCTGAGCACACGCACACGCAAGGAAAGTGAGCGTCAAGAAATAGGCGGGCGCAAAGCCGTGTTTTCAACCGTCTAGTGGCCGAGAAAGGTGTCAATCAATCATACGCGTCTTCCTATTGGCGGAGCGCCTTAACATTTATCGTGCCATCTCGTCGAAGCTGCTGCTGTGTAATCGCAGGTAACTTTCTTATGATAACCTTCCGCTGCTCGACATAGTGCGCGTAGTACTCTCGCGTTTTGATGAGCGCAGCCAAAGGCGGACAGGATATAGAGTTTCGTTTGTCAACGGTCGTCGCGTTTAGACATCCAAGACGCTTAAAATTGTCACTCAAAACAGGCTGATTGATCCCGTCTCCGAAAGGCGTTTGAAATCGGACACCGCTGGCGTTGAGGGCCTCACTCCGCGCGCGGAGTGATATGTTGTTGCGTCTGACAATGTGGACGGAGGAGGTGAAGATGTCTACGAGAAGAATGAAATCGTCTCCTCACTTGTAACAGTGAAAAAAAGAAGCAAGACGCGAGATTAAGCGAGTAGAATAGATTTGTTTGCACACACACTCGACACACTGGAGCAAAACACGAGGAGGCAGCCACTTGAAGAGCGAGCTTCCCGGGACAAAGAAGGGGGAAAAGACGTTCCACGGCGCTCCAATGCGTCTGGTGCGCTGAGCTCGAAATTCTCCTCAACTTTTATGTTTTTCCCCCCCTTCGCCGCTGTCCGCTATTTCTTCGCCGCTCTTGGATAGCCGACACCCGTGGAGGAGAGGTAAAAAAAAATCAACAACCCAAGCAAAACACGTTATTCCCTGTCACCTTTCACCCCGAAAAGTTGCACGAATTCGACGATTTCGCCCCCCCTATTGACACCCGCGTTGAGCGCCTTGTGTTTTCCCGAAAAGTTTTTGGGGAAGGTTATTTTAAAGCGAAGGGATGTTAAATGTTGTCTGCTTTGACGAGCTAGCTTAGTGCTACTCCCTTGCTTGGACCGCTAATATTATTTAAAAAGACGTCTAAGAGCTCATTTTTGGGGCTCGTTTAGCCGTGTGTCTATGCTAGTTAGCATTTCAGTAAACACAATGTATAAGCTCGGGGAGGCAATTTAGCTGAACTTTACGTTTCGGGGCCTACTCTATGTATTTCCCCCTATTTTAAAGACAAACTTTCCATAACATCCCCGTTTGGTCGCCTTTTATACATTCCTCTAGCCACCAGCGAGACTTTTAATTTTATTGCACATTTGGCAGGAAATTCCTCTCGCTCCCACCCCCACCGTCTCCCAACAGCCCCCTTCCTTCCCCATAATGCGACTTGAACCCCAATATGAGCGAAGGAAGGAGAGAATGTGTAAAGTTTGTTCGCCTTTCTCCAAAGGCGACCTCCATCTTCTATTATTTATTTGGGGCTTTCCCCCCTCTTACAGTTTGTCCTAAAATTAGAGTGCTGAATTGATTAGTTGTGCATGTGGCCTATATCCTGTCCTCTAGGTGCTTGTCAATCGACTTTGAAGAAATCTTATCCAAAGTGGGCTTTATTTAACATTTATGGCATAATCTGCCTGCTGATATTAACACATTTGGTCCAGCAGTTGAATATTTTGCTTTTGCAGCGCTACTAACTGAAACTGTTGTAATATTTTGGTTTTGTGCAGCAAGAAGTTATGATAGCTTGTTATAGTCCCACCAGCAAGTTCATTTGCAGAGGTGTCACACCAAAGAGTCACACAGAATGATTTAACAAACTTTTTATGTATTATTTGCGCAGAGGCTTTTTAGAGCAGTTTCTCTGAGGTTTAATTTGTTTGGGCAGGCCGTTTTTGGCCCACACACCACAGGTTACGCACCAATGCCATAATGGTTAGTGTTGACTGCTTCTTTGTGGCTTCTTTGCCTTGTGTGGGGGGCTGACAAAGACCCCCTAATCTGCTTGCTTGAAATATTGATCCACGAGTAGGCCAAGATGCCATTTTGTTAAAGCCCCTCTCTCCCCTGTCTTCCATGTGCCTGAGTCAATGTCGCACAGCGCTTGGGTAACATTCGAGAAGACAGAAAAGTTGGGACAGGCAATGAGAAAGGCATGCTCCTAGCTTACGTACACTCTGATCAGTGTGTGTGTTTGTCTGTGGTCACTACTTCCAATATCTAAAGGTTAAATTAGTTAGGCCTGGCCGAGTTCGGCACACTTGTTTCCTCGTGTGATGGTGCTATCATATACAACGTAACCCTTTTGTTTGTGCATTCATTCTAATTGTGTATTGACTTTTATTCCCATCACACATCATCTATACGGAGTTCAACATGCTTTGCCAAAATTTACCCTCCCATAATTTTTGTTGTTTTCAGCCCCTTTTAGCCCATGCTAGAGCTGTATTAAAAAGAGGCTATAAAAGCACACCACCTGTTGGTGTCCAAGTGCCTCCATATTCCCCCCCAATCCCCGCTACCTTGCCGTTTCCTGCGAGCCTCACTCAATCGTGGCCTCGGGCTAGCGTCGAACCGCAGCTCGCTGTGTGTCATTTGACAAGCTTTCCTTCTACATTGACATATGCTAATTTAGTAATGACGTGTTTGCATATAGGCATTAGCTCTGCCTTTCACCCCTATTTCCTTGGGCTAACACTGGTCCCAATTATGTCTGTAATTGTAAATGTATGGCGTTGCCTTTCATGTGGCCTTGATGGACGTATGGCTGTGCTGTTTGCCAGACTTTTTTTTTTTTTTTTTTATAAAAAGGCCAAGTCTTTTTCTCGACAAAAGGCAGCATATTTTTATGACAGTACTTCACCAGTTTCTACATTTACATGACACAATAAGGTTGCAAAGGCAAATTGAATAATTCGATTACACACAAAAAAGTTTAGCAAAATCTGTGCCTTGGCGCGTTTTTGGGATAATTTTTCCACACGGACTAATGTTACTCCGGACGCAAGCACAACTCCATGTAGAAATAAGATTGACGTAATGGCGGCGAGTCAGGAGGAAAAGTGCGTAAAAGAATGTCCAATGGTTTAGATCATTTCACACTTAAAAGATGAAGTGCAATGTGTCGACTAAAAAGCAGAAACGACATACCACAACAGAACGGCAGTCGGTAACGTAAACGTCCTTGGCTAATTTAATCCAGCCAACCGTATTGTAATTCTCCTGCAAGTGGTCATGGACAGACAAAGCTGTCGGTGTGCTTTTAATTGCTTTTATTGTTCAAAAATAAACACAAACAGCTAATCTGAGCCCCCCAAAAAATAGCCAGCTCTACTTTCATTCACTGACACACGCCACACACGTCACTCACCAGGCCATCTCCCCACTTTTAAAGCCATACACACAGTCATATTATAATGTTGAACGTGAGGTTGGCGATGCCAAATGGCCAAAAATAATACCCAGATGTCACAAGTATGTTATTGTTGTTAAATAATGCAAAATGTTATTTTTATCTAATTACTCGATTAATACATAGATTAAATATAATTGGTAAAATACTTTTGTAAAAATATTTGATCGCTTGCAGCCCTAGAATAAATGGAAATGTTGAATGAAATTGGACTTTTAAAACTCCAGTGGAACCTTTAAAGTTGGACATGTACGGTCAGCCTCTGATTTGTTTGCATTTCAAAACAAATTTCCACATAGTAAACGATCTAAATTAAAAAATATGTTTCTGGGTTAAATTGTTGGCATTATAAAACCTTTACCAGAACAGGTAATGTTTTAAGTAACACTTGAATTGTCATACAATTGGGAAAAAATTATTAACAGTTAACAAAAAGACAAAGCATTAAACTTAGCTATGTAGGGGGGAGGAGTGCAGCGTATGGGTTGTTCTTGTATAATTATTGTTGACTTGTGTTAGCCATATTGTACCAGCGAGAGTCCGAGAGACAGAGACGTTTGTCGGTTAGATGGACCAGTATGTTGTTGCATCAGGTTACGTCAACAGCAGGCAGTTGTCTTGCTATTGTGTACGTACAGTTTTGTTGCTTTAGCCATGTTGTACTGAGCAGCCAAGGCTGGTACGTGTGTACCGCTTTTGTAGCTAGGCTACCTCCTAGTCCCAATAAGTTATTTTTCCGGTTAGTAGTTGTTCTCTTTGCCATCCAGGGTGTCCTTTTATGATGGAATAAAAATTAAAAAAACACACATACACTAAAAGACAAAGAATGTAGCACCTGTAAAGTAGGTCCTTAACAGTGTCCTGTAAGTTTCAACCACAAGTCTTTTTCACAAGTTATCAAGTTAAAATTTTCCCCTAAAAATTTGGTTTGTTTTACAAATTGTCAGGACTTTTCTCTGTTGTACCTTTCCATTACACTAGATCAAATTAAATCACACTTAAAATAAATAGTCATACTCAAATTGTAATTCTGTTATAAACCACTAACACCCATATAATTGGAACTCTAATTTGTCTCGAGTGTAAATGTAGCTCAAACTCACGTTTGAGCTCGCCAAATCAGGGCTTTACAGTTTATACACACACACAAAACAGAATTTGTATTTGAAGTCATGGCTAAACAATAATAAATTAACAAAATCTGTACCTGATCAACGCTAGTCATGTGTGATGAAAATTGTCTGGAATGCTAATCACTAGACTTTACGCCGATATGATCAGTGTGATCGGTATCACAAAAAAAACAAAAAAGGAAAAGCCAAACGGACGCAAACTCTGGACAACACCCGTTCATATTGCTGGGTGGGACAGGGAGAAAGTTAGAGTAAGCATGTCATTAACAGTATTTTTAAAGTAATTTAATTGGAATAAAGTAATTTAATTACAGTAAGTTAGCACCCATTTTTTCTGTCATGTTGTAATGTTGATCTGACCTAAATTTATGTCAGTGGCCAATCCTTGAATGCCCCCTAGAGGTCATTGATGTTTTAACTTTTGTCTAAAATGCTAGAGACTAATTTTGAGCTGGGATGGGCTCCAGCACGCCCTTCAACCCTGGTGAGGATAAGCGGTACAGAGAACGGATGGCTGGATGGATACAGTACTCAGTATACAGTACACCGATATATCCAATAAATGAACAAGTCATAAAGTACACAAGTATATACAATAAATGAACAAGTCATGTAAATGGGTACATTGCTCCATCTTGTGATCGGTTATCGTTTTTTTTAAACTTGCTGATCGGCCCCATAAATCCTGATCGTGTAAAGCCTACTAATCACCAGGCAAAACTCCATGCCAATTGCAAAATGTTTTACTTTGACATGACAACAACATATTTACATAAAAATAATTATTAAAACTGTAAATGAAATTCACATTTTAAATAGCCTTTACACGATCAGGACCTTTGGGGCCAATCACTGATCAGCGAGTTTAAAAAAAGAAAAGAAAAAAAACTAACTGATCACTGATCCAATCACAAGATGGAGCAATGTGTCTAGTTAAATAACTTGTTCGTTTACAGTATATACTTATGTACTGTATACTGAGTATATTCAAAAATATTCTCTTGTCAGGTCATGTGTTCTAATAAGTCAGGTCAAACCAACATTACAACACGACAGAAATAATGGGTGCTAACTTACTGTAAAATTAAATTAGTTTATTACTTAAAAAAATAAATTGGTGTTGGCTCAAAGTTTAAAAAGAAAAAATGTAACTATTTCCTTCGATATTTTGAAGGTATTTCAATTCAGATTTTGTTGAGTAAATGCCACATGACTTATCGAGCTCAGTAAGATAAATATACAAATATCAGTGTAAATGTTACTTAGTTTTAAGTTTTGCAAACACATTTTACAGTGTGGGTAGTGAGACTTATGACGCGGTGCGGTGACGGTGTGTACAATTTTCACTGAGTCGAAATTTTTAAAGCTCACGAAACGCAAGGCCAGAGTTGTGCTCTCTGCGCTTCTCAGCCTTACAACAAAAACATGTAACTGTACAGGTATTGTTTTACGTGAGAAGTAGCTAGCATGAGTTCCATGTCGGGCTTGTAAGATTGGTCTGCCTTGCCGAGTTGGAGATGCGGCTTCAGAAAGAAGGGGATGATTAAAAAGTAGAGGGGACAGATCGATGTCATTATTTATCTGAGTGGGTACCAGTACTGTCTGCTCCTTTGTCGGCGGCACCTCCTAGCCTGATGATGGAGGGCCCTTCCCCGAGCGCCTACTTTCTCCAGCTCGCAACCGCTGCGCCACGCAAGGCTCGCTCTTGTCGTGGCGTGGTGGCCGAATGCGCACTTTCGTGCACCCGTTTGCTGTTCATATTAACGAGATGGCGCTCTGGCTATCTTGAGAAAGGAGACCGTGCAGGTGGAGGAGATTGACTAATACGGTGAAAAAGACAGCGACTTTCAACCACCATGTCTTTGTATAGTGAGACTCTATTAAGGGAGCATTAAAACATCCATCCATCCATTTTCTTTACCGCTTATCCTCACTAGGGTCGCGGGCAGCCTGGAGCCTATCCCAGCTATCTTCGGGCGGGAGGCAGGGTACACCCTGAACCGGTCGCCAGCCAATCGCAGGGCACATAGACATGCACTCGGCAAAGTACAACCACATGAAATTTTTACTCGCACACACAGAAAAAAAGGGTCGCATATGCAACCATTTTGGTCGCAGTCTCAAGCCAGATGCACTCTATTGCACCAAGATGTATTTTGTATTATGAATGCTTGTGTTGTCAGTAAAGCTTTCAATAAAGACAAGGGTGGTTAACAGCACTGATGCAATGGGTCGGTGTCTTGGAAGTCACAGGTGTTTGTTTGTTTGTTTATTTATTTGTAGTAAGAATTAGTGATGCACCAAAATGGAAATTCTTGACCGAAAATGAGGACCCGAAAGCCGAAACACTGGAAGGAATTACTCAGCAAATTAGTAAAATTGCAATTATGGCTATGACTGTCGAGCTGCCAGCCTATAGAAACTCACTTCCAGAACAATTGGTATGAATTTCCTTATTTTTAAAGTTATGTCAAAAACATTACCCAGGGACAGTTATTGCAGTATATTATGTAATAAGATATAAATAATACTACATACTTTTCAATTGCACATCATAATCATTAATAAATTAAGGCTTCAATATTTATTTTAAGGAGAGATACATTTGCAGCCCAATAGCTTCTCTTGCATGCTATTTTCATATTTCCTGTATCCGCTATTGCTGCTGAAACGATGCAAATTTCCCCGTTGTGTGACTAATACAGGTTATCTTATAAATATTTATTATATAAATGTATTTTTCACCTTATAGAGGACCCATTTTCTTAAGTGACTTAGCAGACTAGCCGTGAGTTACTAATTAATTTCTGGTTCTCCCTCCTTTCGTTATAATGATACTTGTCAGTAGTGTAGCTTATTCGCTGCCATGGAGGAGATGATCAGTGACTTATGCTGCATTGACAACGGGCACGAAACAAACATTTGCCTCCACAGCTCGGCATCGTACTTAGCCGCGTTAGCAGTAGCTGGAGCGGCGCATAATAGCATGCAACAAGCATTCCCCTTTGTACCCGAAAGCGGAAAGCAGCAAGGTTGGGCAACTTTTCAATGTAAATGTGCTTTTTCTATTTGTTTAAAAAAATTGTATTTATTTATTTCATAGTTTAGTGTACACGAAAGCGCGTTGGCCGTGGTTTTGGCTTGCGTCGTAACATCATCCTGTTTCGGCCGTTTTATTTTGGTGATAAAGGTCTACCTGTCCAAAACCGAAAATGCACTTTAGGGCCATCTTCTGCTGAAACATTTTTGTGGCCAAAATTTCGGTGCATCACTAGTAAGAATAGAGTAGTTCATTTTATTCATCATGCATTAAATTCTCTCTTTTTTTTTCTAACCAGCTACACGATGCCCAGCTATGTCACACTTGTGCTTGCGAGTGCCCTTATTATCATTTATTAAAGTCCTGTATCTGCAAATCTCTCTCGTAGGGTTTGTTAGAGACGGAAGGTTATGACCGAGCAGCAGCAAAGAATGGCTGCAGTGGGAACTGACAAGGAACTCAGCGACCTCCTGGATTTCAGCGCGGTAAGAGAGCGGGAGTGCAGTCGGGGATGGGTGGCACCGGGGAGAGAGGGCGACACAGGCGGGAGATGTCGGTGATGGAATGAGGGATTTATGCTTGAATATATCTTAAAACCGCCTTAAATGCGGGTTATGATAAGTAACATGCATCCTCATAATTGAAGGAAATCACTTTGTTGCTGTTTTTGTATGGGGAATTCTTACATTAGAAGTGAATTTGTTCTCTATGGAAATACTTGTGTTTTTGTCACGCTTTTCTCTGAGAAGCTTTGAGTTCTGAGATGTAATCTACAAAGTGGATTACTTTTTCATTGTTTGGAGTTTTGTTTGAATTTGAGTCTGTGATGTTTTAAAAAACCTATAGCATGCAGGCTCAATGACAAGTAACTTAAATTCAGGCTAATGCTATTACTGTATTTGTAGCCACTACTGAATATCATTTTTGTGTTGCGGTTGATTCCTGTTTTAACAGTGGTTTTATGTCATTTTTGTTGCTTTGGGGAATGCCTTTTGTGTGCAGCTATGTGCACATGGAGTTCTGCAGTCCACTTCTAAGAAAAGGAAGCGACACTCCCTGAAGGGAGTGTCTCATTAGACAGTGGAATTCACCATCAAAATGTCCGGATTGGTCGCCTGCCAATTTGTAACAGCAGATGTTCCATCTACTAAATACGACACTGATAATTGGGTGAGAAACTGCGGAGAGTTGTACAAACAAGTTTCCTCGTTTGTTCCTTACGCCTGACATTCTCCCAAGGTTTGGACACGGAATAAAGCGTGTGCTCGTGTTTGAGATTGCTGTGACAAGAACTAATGGGATCAAAATGGTTTGTGTAGAGTCGTAGACCTGTTGTGACGGCAGCTTGCGCTCTGATTTACACGTCTTACTTTGAGGGAGGGAAAGATGCCACTTACAGTAGGTAATTCAACCACACTGTGAAGCCAAACAGTGGCTCTGTAACAGCGGTTGTAAATTCCCCAATAAAAACTGATGTTATGGTGTTCAAAAGTTTTTGCTGCAAGCTCGTGGAGGTTTTTTTTTTTTTTTTTTTTTTTTTTTTTTTTGACCCCCAAGATTATTTGGAATGCCTCGAAGCATAAACATTTCTCTCGAGTGACAAGCGCACGTTGTCGTTTATTAATGGAAATGGGGATGTGTGAAGTGTGCCCTCCATTGCTTGTTAATAACGCTATCTTTCCCCTTTTGTCGTCCCCGCAGATGTTCGCGCCTCCCGTAGCGAACGGCAAGAACAGAACAATGACCCTTGCCAGCAGCCAGTTCAGCGGCTCAGGTAAGTTTAAAAGCTCTGTTAAGCGCACAAACACACACTCACTCTGATTTTTAAACCTTTGTCACCTTCTGTAATTGGATTCTCACTTTTGACAGTTTGGTTTTAATCTTCTTCTTAATCTAACTGTACTTGAAATCTCAACATAAGCCAAAATGGCATCTCTTCAGTTTTGATTGGGGCGATAACATAATTTTTAGCTGATCAGTATCGGGTGAAAAAGATCAGATTTTATTTTGTTAATTTTTAATGGTGATAAAGTAGCAAAATAATCCTGATGTCAAAAGATAGTCAAATTGAACAGCAATAGCTTAATTTTATCTTAAACAATGTAACGTTTCGGGTTCGTGTTGTGGTGTAAAAAAGATGGGAGGCAGAAAACCAGGTCCACAGGAGAGCTGGGATTCCACAACAATGAATTTCATTTTTCAAGCTGCAACTTTTTTTTGCTTTCATCGTTATTTTGTGCTGCACCACTGATATGCTATAAAACATTTTGGGGGTGTTTTTTTTTAATACTTGGTTTGTACGACTGCTGGACTAGACAAACAGGCAATTTGGATGCGCTCTGTTTTTTTCTTAGTGTTGCCGAGGTATTGCATTGGGACTCTGTATCGGCAGATACTCAAAATCAAGTCACTGACTCGGGTGCAAAAAATGTGATCGAGAGATTGCGTTTCTCGTTTTTGTTTATTTTTTTCAGCCTTCCAGCTAGCTTTTTCAAAGTTGGTAAAGCATTTGTCTAATTTCAATGGGCTAAAATATGTGATTAATCTTGTGAAGATAAATAGTTTGTGTAATAGCACAAAGGTTACGAGATGGCTTTTTGGATTGAGCAGTCTTGACTGAAGAAAGGTGACATTCTTTTCTCACAGTGGTATGTTGGCATTTTGTATCGGTCAGGGTTTCTTCAAATTTAGGATCGCTACCCAAAATATATCTTTTTATTAATCATTACAGTTACACAGGCACACAATGTCTTGGCAAATGGCTTTTTTAAATTAATATTCTCAAAAGTTTCTGTCCACTACATGTTATGTCACGGCAGTGATTTTCTATAAGTAATTTTGGGTCCCGGATGGGCGGCATGGTGAGAGACTGGTTAGCACATCTGCCTCACAGTTCTGAGGACACAGGTTCAAATTCGGCCTCGCCTGTGTGGCATTTGCATGTTCTCCTTGTGCCTGTGTGTTTTCTCCGGGTACTCTGGTTTCCTTCCACATTCCAAAAACATGCATGGTAGGTTATTTGAAGACTTAATTGCCCATAGGTGTGAATGTGAGTGTGAATGATTTTGTCTGTCTGCCCTGCAATTGGCTGGCGACCAGTTCAGGGTGTACCCCACCTTTCGCCCAGAGTTAGCTGAGATGGGATGCAACCCAGCGAACAATGGGTGCCTCTATGCCCATGACCCTAGTGAGGATAAGACGAAGGGATGGATGGATGGGTGCCGGAGAGAAACAAAATTTTGGTCTTGATCTGAAAATATTTGGGATACCGTGGTGTGGAACATTACATCTCACTGACCTTCAAATGTATTTAATGTGAAAGAGCAGTTGATATTTTCATTTTCACCCTGGAAAGTTGCATATATAAATGCATGAGTTATGCTCAAACATCCGTGCCATCATTCTGGATAGTCTGTATTATTTTCTCTTTCTAAAGTGCAAATGAGCTGCCAGTTAACCCCCGGAAGTGCTTGAGGACTTTCAGCGAGCTTTCTTTCCCCTCGCTCTCTCCCTGAATGTTATTACTTAGTCACCTTACTTTGGTTCCTCTGTCACCCTGCCAACCTGCCGAGTGTGTCACACTCCCCAGTGTTCCCCAGAGTGAGAACTTGGCTACAGAGGAACAAAGGAAAAGAAAGGGGGGCTTATAGACTTGAAACGGCCCCCCCCCCCCCCCCCCCCAACCACCACCGCCACCCTGAAGTGTAAAACACTCCTCCCCCAACACAGCTCAGGGCTCTTACCCCCACTGTTCTGCAGGAAATGGCTCAAGTCAGAAACAATGTACCTCACCCCCAGCTTGCCGGCTCTTAAACTGGCCCAGCATGCAGTGAGTGGCCCAAGTGGAAGAGGGAGCTTGTTGAATAGAGGGATCAGCCCATGGAAGGCAGGATTCTGTTTGTTTCTATTACAGCGGGCAATTACAAAGCAATGAGGAGTTAATTCCTTCACCTCCCTCCCCTTCCTCACGTCCCAAAGTGTGGCCCTCAGTCATTGACACCCATTTTAATGCGATACACTGCAAGCTGTCACCTTTGGATATCTGGAGGTACAGCAGAATGGTGTTAAAATGCTTATTCATGCAACTACAACATACCAATATACAGATACACCAAATTGGATGCCCAAAAGCATAAGAGAGAAACATTTTTACTAATAAGCATCATACAAGAGGCAGCTGTACCAATGTCTTCAGATCTGGGACCGGTATCGTGTAGAACGTGTTTCAAAAGTACATAACTTTTATTTGTAGAGTCATTAATCCTTCATATAACTTTATACATTACATTGATAGATACTTTATTCATCCCATGAGGTTAATTAAGTCATTTCATAGATTTTGCATCTTAGATTTTGTTGAGTGGCCTATTTCTGGCAAAATGTCTACAGTATAAATGGCATATAACGTGCCTCCCCAATATTTAGTGTCAAACTATAGAATTACTTGTTTTAAAAATGTGTTACACACACGTGTGTTACACACACATGCTAAATGGCAAGATCTATTTCAAATCCAGCTGCTTGCCACTGTCAAGTGAGGAGGACAGAGACAAAAATAATTTGAATTGGTTAGATGAAAATAGGAATATAAAACCAATAATGTCAATATTGCAGCCTCCCGTAGTTGATCCTAAGCAGGAGCCCATGAGGTTGTTGAAATAGTGGCCATTACAGAACAATGTTCGTGTATGACGTCACTTAAGCGGCTTGTATATCCAGTGACCCAGCAGCGCGGGAACGGCAGCAAGCAGCCCAGTGGCCCAACAGACCACTTCTATTCATTAACACAAAAGTGCTCCGAGGGGTGCTAATTGCGTTAGGCGTCTTTCTCCTTTCCTCAAGAGCCAGTGTGCATGCGTGTGTGTGGCGAAGGGTTTTTCAAGTTCCGTGGAGAGGAGAGGCCTGGCAAAGATGATCTGGGATGTTTGAGAAGTGGCGGTCGTGTGACGTGTATGGTGGTGCTGGTGGGCCAAACATGCAGGCGTCCTCTCTGTCACCTCTGCAGCTGCTGGCAACGTCTCCAACCCCCTAAACACACACACACACACACACACACACACATATATGCGCGGGATGTCACCGGCTCACTTCCCCTGGATCACTACAAACAACTTCGTCAATTTACATAATGTGGTCTTGCAGTGCCTCCCATTCTAGCTGTGTTGTCTCAGTATATCACAGCAACACACTTGTAGCACTGCATCATGTATTTGTCTTTTAGTGGTAGAAAGATTTACTCGCAAAAAACATTAACACAGTCCCAGCTTTTGTTCACAGCAACATGTAAAATCTTGGTGACACTCGCAAGCTTCTTTTAAGCATGTCTTACCTCCATTGTCCAGTACTTAGAATGCAATTTTGTGCGCTAATTCCAATGTTTTAAGAGATAAACGGATAGAGGTGTGTTGGTTGGCGGCACGGTGGATGACTGGTTAGCACATCTGCCTCACAGTTCTGAGGACCCTGGTTCAAATCCGGCCTTGACTGTGTGGAGTTTGCATGTTCTCCCCGTGCCTACATGGGTTTTCTCCGGGTCCTCCGGTTTCCTCCCAAATCCCCAAAAACATGCATGGTAGGTTGATTGACGTCTCTAAATTGCTTGTAGGTGTGAATGTGAGTGCGACTGGTTGTTTATGTGTGCCCTGCAATTGGCTGGCGACCAGTTCAGGGTCTACGCCGCCTCTCGCCCGAAGATAGCTGGGATAGGCTCCAGCACGGTCGTGACCCTAGTGAGGATAAGTGGTACGGAAGATGAATGAATACATGACAGGTGTGTTGGTATTGATTATTTAACAGTACTTTTTTAGAGCCTGAAAACAAATATTTGATCACTGGTCTCAAAATCTTTGAATTTTTGATTGCAGCACAGTTCCCATCATGATTTTGATCAATATCTTTTAGTAATATCTTGTTTCCAGTGTTTCTCAGAGGGAGTCCTCTGCACTGGGAGCTGTGATGGGCCGTGATCCTTGTCCTGCCTCTTGGGGGCCCCGGTCGCCGTATGTGCAGGCTCTCACGTCACAGCTGCACCGGGAGCTCCATCCTGGTGGGTGTGGCCTATGGTGCAGTCCTGGTGCAGACTGCTCCCTGAGACGAGATGGTTTCCTCACCATGATGTTCTGTACTCAGCCTCAGGTTATTAGGTCATTACTTGGGATACACGATAATTGTTTTTTGCCACCAATTACTTGCTGCTTCTCCAAGCCGATACTGATAACTGACATCGTTTTTTTATTTTTTTTTTATACCAAGAGTCTTCAAACATTTCCTGGCCTAGGACCCCCAAACTGGTGGAAAGCAGGAGCGGGGAGTACCTACTTATGTATATTGTATATAATTGTTTTATACTGTATCAAATTGGTTGTAAAATAGAATACATTTTTATTCATATAAAATATAATTAAAAATATACTATTATACCATTATTTATTATCACATATATGTATTCAACTTATGTAATATAATAAGAAGAATACAAGAATGCCTTTATTGTCACAATAATAAACTGTTCCGATGAGATTGAGATGTGATGTACAACCCCAATTCCAAAGAAGTTGGAAAGTTGTGTTAAACATAAATAAAAACAGAATACAATGATTTGCAAATCATGTTCAACCTATATTTACTTGAATACACTACAAAGACAAGATATTTAATCTTCAAACTGATAAATTGATTGTTTTTAGCAAATAATCATTAACTTTGAATTTTATGGCTGCAACACGTTCCAAAAAAGCTGCGACGGGGTCATGTTTACCACTGTGTTATCACCTTTTCTTTTAACAACATTCAATAAACATTTGGGAACTGAGGACACTAATTGTTGAAGCTTTGTAGGTGGAGTTTGTTCCCATTCTTGCTTGATGTACAGCTTCAGCTGTTCAAAAGTCCGGGGTCTCCGTTGTCGTATTTTACGCTTCATAATGCGCCACACATTTTCAATGGGAGCCAGGTCTTGACTGGAGGCAGGCCAGTCTAGTACCCGCACTCTTTTACTACGAAGCCACGCTGTTGTAACACGTGCAGAATGTGGTTTGGCATTGTCTTGCTGAAATAAGCAGGGGTGTCCATGAAAAAGACATTCTTTGAATAGCAGCATATGTTTCTCCAAAACCTGTATGTACCTTTTAGCATTAATGGTGCCTTCACAGATGTGTAAGTTACCCATGCCATTGGCACTAACACAGCCCCACACCATCACAGATGCTGGCTTTTGAACTCTGCGTCCATAACAGTCTGGATGGTTATTTTCCTCTTTGGCCCGGAGGACATGACGTCCACAATTTCCAAGAACCATTTGAAATGTGGACTCGTCGGACCACAGAACACTTTTCCACTTAGCATCAGTCCATCTTAGATGAGCTCGAGCCCAGAGAAGCCGGCGGTGTTTCTGGCTGTTGTTTTTTGCATTGTAGAGTTTCAAGTTGCACTTACGGATGTTGCGCCGAACTGTATTTACTGACATTGGTCTTCTGAAGTGTTCCTGAGCCCACGTGGTGCTATCGTTTACACATTGTCGGTTTTTGATGCAGTGCCGCCTGAGGGATCGAAGGTCACGGGCATTCAATGTTGGTTTTCGGCCTTGCCGCTTTCATGCAGTGATTTCTCCAGATTCTCTGAACCTTTTGATGATGATATGGACCGTAGATGATGAAATCCCTAAATTACTTGCAATTGTACGTTGAGGAACATTGTCCTTAAACTGTTCGACTATTTTCTCACGCACTTGTTCACAAAGAGGTGAAAATCGCCCCATCTTTGCTTGTGAATGACTGAGCAATTCAGGGAAGCTCCTTTTATACCCAATCATGGCACCCGCCTGTTCCCAATTGGCTGTTCACCTGTGGGATGTTCAAAACAGGTGTTTGATGAGCATTCCTCAACTTTCTCAGTCTTTTTTTCCTACCTGTCCTAGCTTTTTTGGAACGTGTTAATGATTATTTGCTAAAAACAATAGTTTATCAGTTTGTACATTAAATATCTTATCTTTTTAGTGTATTCAATTAAATATTGGTTGAACATGATTTGTAAGTCATTGTATTCTGTTTTTATTTATGTTTAACACAACATCCCAACTTCATTGGAATTGGGGTTGTATAAATGTAATCTATGGTGCAATCAAAACAATTATGTCTTTAGGTTAAAAGACATACATCTTTCATAAGGTTAATAGGTTAGTTAAAAAGTTATATCCATATTTTCTAATGAAAATGTAATGTGAGTAACAATTGGGAGACATCTTTTCTTTAAGGATCGTTTGTAATGTAAGAGCATCTTTCCGTGCATAAAGGATCTTTGACGTATTCCTCCCACTGCGACAACCGTGCTTCTGCATGCGGCCAAACTGCCCCCGTTCCCGCCTCTGTCGGCTTGGGCTGCCAAGCTAGTCCGCTGCTTCGTAGGCCGCCGGGTGTTGCCGAGAGCTGCTCTCCGAAGGACGCGAGCATCATGGTTACGAACTCAATGGCGATCATATGCTAATTTACTGTGGATATTGACTATTTTTGGTGTTGTAGGTGAAGAATTTTGGTGACAATATCCATGACTGTCCCGAGCCTAGTCCGCTGCTTCGTAGGCCGCCGGGTGTTGCCGAGAGCTGCTCTCCGAAGGACGCGAGCATCATGGTTATGAACTCAATGGCGATCATATGCTAATTTACTGTGGATATTGACTATTTTTGGTGTTGTAGGTGAAGAATTTTGGTGACAATATCCATGACTGTCCCAAGCCAACGCAAACAGCAGCTGCCTGGCAAGTGAATGATGCGGCCCTTGTTATTGGATCAGTTTTTTTCGTTATCGGACCGATGAGCGTGACGTCATTGATAGTGTGATAGTCATCGGCATGATACGGTATCATTTTTAACCTGTATATGTGTGCGACTTTGTGGGCCTGTGGACAAGTGGCGGGTGGGCATGATTTTATTTTTAAATTTCTGTAAAGCACTTTGTTTTTTTTTGTTTTTTTTTAAATATGAAAAGCGCTTACAGGTGAAGATTGGTTGATTTTTTACATATTTAATTTTTTAGTCAATGTGCATGCTCAGTCTAAACGTGCGCTTGTATTGTAGCCAATCAGCAATGGGGGAAAATATGCTTGTAAGCGTTTGGATATTGAAAAAACCTTAATCTGGATGGACAAACTACTGATTTGCATGCTATTTTTTTAGCATTTCAAGGCTAGTTTTGATGTACTGTTGTCATCTTTAGATGGAAACCTTTAAAAATGCAAATAAAATAAAAACGTTTTTACTTGGGATTTGCCATGTACAAATACCCTTAGTCGCAGCAAAACATGAGGATCAGAATGCCACTCATCATGTCAGCTCAAGTGATCAATATCCCCTCCAGTCACACAGATTACAAGCACCAGATATTACAGTTAGTTATCCTAATAGCATAGTTGCACAAGTAATATTTGAAAGTTTTCGCAACGCATGAAAAAACAATAAAAAAATCAATCATTTGTACAGTAGTTTTTTATTGATATTGTCACTGTAAGTTAAAATGATTTGGGCAGTTATGTGGTTAATGAAATTTGGGTGTCAAGAACTGCAAACAGTTTTTCTCCCCTCATAGCCCACAGGCATTGACTGTAACCTCAAAAAGTGAAATGATTTGACCCGCACCTTAATCTAGATCTGCATCATAATTTAATGGGTTCCTCCTTGGCCCATGTGACACCCAACAAACGGCCATCAAAGCATAGCCTTGTGAGATTAGTGCTTGGTGGAGGTAATAATTCACATGACTACTTCAGGTATATTCATCTTCGGTTATGTTACTGAACGTGGGTATTTTTCATCAGTTAGTACTATTACTATACTACTACTATTGACAATATCAGTGTGGTTGAATTTACGAAAATCTATGGCTACTGGACAAGCTGATATTCACTGACCCAATTACAAGGCCTTGGTTTTTCTTTAAATGAACTACTCAAAGTAGTTTTAATCTGTTTTGTATGGGGTGAGTGAGTTAATTTGTTACTGGAGTTTGATAATCTATTCATTTTAGTGAGTGACACAAAGTTCATAGTTTTTTTCAGTGTTAATTATGTAGTCATTACATCCAGAAATGCATGCAGCCACTTTTTTTAATCTAGAGGAGGTGATCTGAAAGTTGCACTGTATTCACATTTTTAAAGGTCAGAGGACAAAGATTTTAAAATGTTTCTTTATAACCCTAGAACCCCTTTACAAACCACATCTGCCATTTCAAAGTGATTATATGGCAGATATACAGCAGTTAAATAGATAAATATGATGCAGAATGTGCTTTCTGCTTTTTGCATCCCGCGCCTTCCGGTCTTCGTCTCTATCCGGCGCTGTGATGGCACACAAGCCAAACATCCTGTTCATTCGGCGTTGTGCTATTGTTCCATGCTGTTGTTCCCGTCCTTGTATATTTGTTGTCGTATGATTTAACGATGTCACGATGGTTTATTGTGTGACATTTGGTTGTACAAATGGTTCAGGCAGCAGCAAGTTTTTTTTTTTTTTGGGCTTTCCAAGTGAAGAAGGAACACGTGACTAGTTGATAGTGAAAGTCACTCGACAGGGGAAGAAACATGCTCAGCTATGGATGTCTAGAAAGCATTCCGACCTCTGCCGATCACTTCGAATCAGTGTGTTTTGAGAAATCATTGGATACACGCGTGTAGTTGGACAGAGGCTGAAACCAGCTGCGGCGCCAACTATTTTTCCTACGGCCATCGGGACCTCCACCTTCAGCAAGAGAACTAAATCTCGCAGCAGCGAAGTGGCGCAGACAAGAGGTCAGCATTTCCTTGTATATACCTACGACTCTGTTATGGTTACTATGCACTGGGGAGTAGGAAAAAAAGACCCACACAGTACTTTTCAGTACTGTCGTCTGTACTTTTGCCTATATGACAAGCCAACAGACACACGGCAAATACCTTCTGTGCGGTATGATATAACGCTACTCGAGCGAGGGGCACACAATATATAGGAATACTGCATCCTGTATTCCTGTTTGTCATCATGTTTGGACATTGGTGTGTTCGTATGCCTGACAAAACGTGACCAACAATAGAAAGATCTCTTCTCTGGCATAGTTCTCTGGCTCTCCTTGGCAAGCAAAGTGTCGTTGGCACCTCAGCGGCTCTCCACCTTGTTTTTAATTGCCTCCGAGTTAATTAGCCCAGTAAGTGTGAAACAATGTTGTCAGACTGTACTGTCGTGCTTTCCACTCTGGCCCGCCTGCTGGCAGTGGAGGCATCCTAGGTGGTGCGATGGTGCATCCAAAACACAAGGGTCATTATGACTTTATGCTCTTACTTGTCGGCCTGGCAGAGCTTCTCTTTGCAGGATCTTTGGATTAATTTGTTTATCAGCTGCAACAATGTTACGACTACTAGTCAGCCTACATGTAGCTGCTGTTCAAATGACAACCATGTAAGTCGACTTTAACATCCATCCATTTTCTTCCGCTCCTCCGAGGTCGGGTCGCGGGGGCAGTAGCTTTAGATGGAAGCCCAGACTTTCTTCTCCCCAGCTACTTCATCCAGCTCTTCTGGGGGAATCCCGAGGCGTTCCCAGGCCAGCTGGAAAATATTTTTAGAAGCGATTATTTTATTATGCCATTAATTAATTAACCATTTAAAAATACATTTTGCATTGTTAAATGCAGTATGTGCATATCAGTTCCAGGTATTGTTTTAATTCGCTCAGGGTTGCTAACCACACGTTCTACAGTCGTATCAATCACTTACTGTGTGTGGCTTTAAAATGTGCGGCTTGGCCTGATGAGTGACGTGGACATCAGCGAATGACATTCTAAGGTTGGCAGGTTGTTAAATGGTTAGCCAGTCTGCGTATTGAGTGACTCGGTGTGAGTTGTGCCCATCAGAAGCTCCTGTATGAATGTGCTTGTGTTTGTTTTTATTACTGTTTGCTCAATAAAGCGACTGAAAGAGCACCAGCACGTGTCTATCCTTGACCACTTGCGGGGAGCGTTACAATATGTTCTAAGTAGTGACGATTGCTGGGCATTGTGGACCTGCTGTTGTGGTATATATTCCACTTTGTCTTCCTTAAGTGTGAAATGAGCCCAAATTTTTAACATTTTCTGTCTTTTATAGACTCTTACCCCCTGGCTCGCCAGCATCGCACCAACTTAATTATACAGAGTAGAGTGTGCAGCCGGCCGCAGAAACATTAGTCCATATGAAAAAAATCATCCCTGCGAAGCCTCGAGGCAGAGATTTTTGCTTTGACCTTTTTTTGTAATAAAATTATAAAAGGTCCAATATTTTGGCTATTTAGACCTCCATAATGTGACTCTCTTAACATGGACTTAGTATAAAAGTGTCAATTTCATTTGAAGAAAGAAAAAAACCACACCTTGGTTTTGTCATATGAGTGTCCAGAAAAGGCCCCTCTACTTCTGTCTGACCCAGTGTGGGTAGCTGCTTTGTCCAGTTTGGCTAAAACCGCCCCCTTTCTTCTGATTGGTTGCTTCAGTATAGCAGACCGACTTGTGAGACCACACGTGTTTATGTTGACAACGCTGACTCGGAAAGGGAAGGCGGAGATCTTCGCTAGTGACATGCGTAGATAAGCTTAAGAAATTCGAATGACCTGATTTCAGGCCTCTCTGCAGAAAAACGTCTGGAACTCGGGAATGCGTGGACGATTTTAATTCATAATTCACGTGTTTACTGAGGCACCACAGAGACAATATTACATCCCAAATACTAGAAAAAGTTGGTTTGGCAAAATATGTCCCCTTTACAGCTATTCGATTAATTGTTGCACACCTAATACATTTTATTTACAAATCGCTTTTCTAAAAAAAAAAAAAAAAAAAAAAAGTACTTAGATGCTTTATAATACACCCAAGCAACAAATTGAAAGTTAAAATCATGAATTAATATCACAACACAAGTTGCAATGTGACTATCAATGTTGTTCTCCGTACTGTAAATACTAGCTCATCCATCCATTTTATGAGCTGCTTCTCCTCACTAGGGTCGCGGGCGTGCTGGAGCCTATCCCAGCGATCATCAGGCAGGAGGCGGGGTACACCCAGAACTGGTTGCCAGCCAATCGCAGGGCACATACAAACAACCATTTGCATTCACATTCACACTTACGGGCAATTTAGAGTTGTCAATTAACCTACCACTCATGTTTTTGAGATGTGGGAGGAAACCGGAGTGCCCGGAGAAAACCCACGCAGGCACAGGGAGAACATGCAAACTCCGCACAGGCGGGGCCGGGATTGAACCCCCGCTCCTCAGAATTGTGAGGCAGACGCTCTAACCAGTCGTCCACCGTGCCGCCACACTAGCTCAATGACCAATTAAAACATTTTGGTACATTGTGTGAGAATCATCATTGGCTGCCAGGCATGTTCATGCTTTGTTGTTTTTGCCAATCTCAGTTGTGAATTGATAAACCAGTGTGTGGAACCGACTTGGCTTGGCACAATTCTGATTGCTTTTCTTTTGGCAAAAGCAGGTACTATTTTTAGTGCCAGCTGGGTTTCCAAACTTGCAGATTTAATAGCTTATGGGTAAACCTGTGCTGCATGCTTATTGTCCCAGCAGTTGGTTGTATCATTGTAGTGTTAGATGTCACTCTGCCTTAGGTCTGATGCCGCAGTATTATAGTCCACAGTCTCCACTTTGCCGTTGTGGTCTTTTTTTTTTTTTTTTTTGCTGCTCTCAGGCTCCTCATGAATACCTGCGAGGAGTCCTTCCTACTCCACCTCCTGTTGTTCTAGTTTTTGGCGGCTTGTTACAACCGATGCATTCAATACTGCGTGGTTTTCGCAGTTTCCCAATGTACTATTTTGGAGTGGGAAAACCGACCTCCTGGCAGGATGCATTGGAGTTGACCATACATCTCTAGTTTTAGAACAAAGAGTAAAACATTTGTTATAGATGCGTTAGCCAGTATGTTTGCTTTGTTTCTCTGACATATTGTCTCTATCCTCCGCTGTTCTGTGTTTGATGGCGGTGCTTTTATTAGCGGTGTGGCCTTTCGGCTGAGGCTGATCCTCCAAGGTCTCCCTCTCCTCCCCGCTCGCCCGTCTCTCTGTGCCACTTGCATGGGCGCCATAGATCATGGCTGTCGCAAGAATGTGTAGCTGCTTGCACTGCTCTGTTAGTCTCATCACTCATTCCCGCGCTCGTCAGCCGGGCTGCTGATCTCACCCAGACCCCTCTGTCCCTCCCCACATACTCCTTCCACTCGCTCGCTTTCTCACACACACATTTTTTTAATTAGGCAAAAAAAAAAAATCAAATACATGAATATTCATAAGAAAGCAGCATTAACATGCACAATTATGCAAATCAGCATGCAATTAAGCCTTGTGTCTCCAGAGAGCCTCGATAGCATTAGTGCACAAGACTGGGAGAAAAGGATGATGGGGTATTTTGAGAAGTTTTCAGCTTCACCAGCCTTTTGGCTCAGTGTTTTCTTCCTGTGTGTTTCACATGGCTTCTCGTTTTTTTGCTCTTGCGTTTTGTTTTGGGTTGAGTCCATTTTGGGCTGTGTCCATCTCACTTAAAGTAATATAATTTGCTAGATTGCATTTGGGAATGTTTACTTTTTCTCATTTCCAGTGACTGTAATGAACGCTAATGACTATATTAAGCTTTTCCTGTCTTTTATTTATTTTATTTTTTTTTACATTACGTTCCATCTTAAAAGCAACAGCAGCTTATTTGGTCGTTAGTGATTCTCTCATGGTTTCCGTGTGTGCCCACTGTGGCCACTTAAGGACCTAAAATGTTGAGTAGAACATGATGGCACAATCCCTTAATTTTATTATAACCTCAGTGACTCATTCATTAATAAAATGTTCAGGCTTTGTTTGCTTTTCTCTGGCGCATGTTCATTTACTGGTCTAAACAAAATGTCCCCCCCTTTTTTTTTTTTTTCAAGCACTAGATGAGCGCAGCAGCTCTGGTTCCTGGGGTTCGGCGGAACAGAACAGCCCTTCTTTCAGCCAGGGACGGGTAAGATCTTAATAGAATTTTGTAATATTGTCACATGCACATTTTTGTAAATCACTCCTATTGCCAATCTCACACACACTCCTCCAGAAGAGGTGGTGGAGTGTGTTTTCAAGCCACGCGCCGCATTTGTCAAGTTGTGCTTCTACTTTGTACCTAATAACCTTGGCTCAGAATCCTGGTTGGCAAGCCATCTAGTAGCCCAAAACCTCTGTGGAAGCCCACCGGTAATTCCTGCCTCACATCCGCCGTTAACTGCCTTGGCACAACTCTGTAGCAATAAAGAACAAGGGTTGAAGTACATCCAGCATTGCTTTGACTAGCATGCGTCGATAATTAAGAAGGTCCCTCCGAATCTGATGCAGATTTGTCTGGCGTTCGTCCTGTGAGTTAAGCAGAGAGGGGAGGGTAACCGTGAAGCCCAGTAGGTGTGCCAACACGATGGGGATGACCCAGAAGAGTGCTTGTCATGCCTGTTGAGCCTAAATGTTCTAATCTTCCTCCTGTGTGTCCCTGCAGGGCTATGGAGAAGGATCCCACTACAGTGAACATGAAGGCTTGGCCTCTCCTTTCATAAGTTCGGGGATTGCAGGTATGATCTTCAATGTGTGTAGTCTTGCCTTGACGATTACCATTTTACTGTATGTATATACATTTTTAAAAAGTTGGGATGTTGCTTAAATGAAATTTTTTTAAAAAAAAGAATACAATGATTTGCATCTTTTTCAACCTATAATAAATTGAATACATTACAAAGACAATATATTTAATATTCACACTATATTATTGACATATTGACAACATTTTATTTTTTTTTGCAAATATTCACTCATTGTGAAGTTGATGCCTGCAGCACGTTCCAAAAAAGCTGGAACAGGGGCATGTTTACCACAGTGTTACATCACCTTTCCTTTTAACAACACTCAATAAGCATTTGGGAACTGAGGACACTAATTAGTGATGCTTTGCAGGTGGAATTCTTTCCCATTATTGCTTGATGTACAACTTAATTTGCTCAACAGTCTGGGGTCTGTGTTGTCATACTTTGAGCTTCATAAGGTGCCACACATTTTCAATGGGTGACAGGTCTGGACTGTTGGCAGGTCAGTCTAAAACGAGCACGCTTTGACAACAAAACCACGTTGTTGTAACGCATGCAAAATGTGGCTTGGCAATGTCTTGCAGGGATGTCCCTGGAAAAGACGTTGCTTGGATGACATTATATGTTGCTCCAATTCTGCATGTAACTTTCAGCATTAGTGGTGCTTTCTCATATGTGCAAGTTACCCATGCCATCACAGATGTTGTCTTTTTAACTGCGCTGTTGTGTGCTGTTTTTCCCAAAACAATTTGAAGTGTGGACTTCTTAGACCACAGCATACTTTTCCACTTTGCAGCAGTCCATCCCAGATGAGTTCAACCCTACAGAAGCCAGCAGTGTTTCTGAGTTGTTGTTGATATATGGCTTTCACTTTGCATGGTAGAGTTTTAACTTGCATATGTAGATATAGCGACGAAACTATGTTAACTGACAATGGTTTTCTGAAGTTTTCCTGAGTCCACGTAGCATTATCCTTACACAATGATGGTTTTTAATGCAGTGCCGCCTTAAGAATCAAAGGTCACGGGTATTCAATGTGGGTTTTCGGCCTTGCCACTTACAGATATTTCTCCAAATTATCTGACTCTTTTGATGATGATATGGACCGTACATGACGAAATCCCTAAATTCCTTGCAATTGTACATTGAGAAGCGTTCTTCTTAAACTGTTGGACTATTTGCTCATATAGTTGTTCACAAAGTGGTGAACCTCACCGCATCCTTGCTTGTGAACAATTGAGCCTTTCGAGGATGGTCCTTTTATACCCAATCATGTCAGTCACTTATTTCCAATTAACCTTTTCACCTGTGTTTTCAGGTGTGGTTTGAGCATTCCTCAACTTTTCCTTTCTTTTGTGGCACCTGTCCCAGCTTTTTTGTAACGTGTTGCAGGCATCAAATCCAAAAGGAGAAAATATTTGCAAAAACATTTTCATAAACATTTTGTAAATGTCTTTGTAGTATATTCAATTGAATGTAGGTTAAAGGATTTGCAAATCATTGTATTCTGTTTTTACACAACATCCCAACTTAATTGGAATTAGGATTTGTATTTTGTTCAGTATGTATGTATTTTAATTCATAAAATGTATAGCCATCCATTTTCTGAGCCGCTTATCCTCACAAGGGTTGCGGGCGTTCTGGAGCCTATCCCAGCTATCATCTGGCAGGAGGCGGGGTACACCCTGAACTGGTTGCCAGCCAATCGCAGGGCACACATAAACAAACAACCAGTCGCACTCACATTCACACCTAGGGGCAATTTAGAGTCGTCAATTAACCTACCATGCATGTTTTTCGGATGTGGGAGGAAACTAGAGTGCCCGGAGAAAACCCACGCAGGCACGGGGAGAACATGCAAACTCCACACAGGTGAGACCGGGGATTGAACCCCGGTCCTCAGAACTGTGAGGCAGACGCTCTAAGCAGTCTTCCACCGTGCCGCCTATAAAATGTATATACTGTTAGGAATTTTTAGTTCTGACCATATTTTATTTTATTTTATTTTTTGTTTTTGTTTTACTCTTTGTTGTGAATGTGCGTATGTACGTTCATTGGTTGAGTGTCAGGGCAGTGAAGCAGAAAGCTTCCCTAGGGTTTTATCTGGCAGGCAGCTTTACGCAACTGAGTGTACTAAAAGACGAGGAAGGGCATCTCTGGACTTTTTGTACTTTTCAGAAACCCTCTTTTTCGTTTGTTTGAGCGCAAGTCCTTGTCCCTGGCCTTTGTTTTGTACAAACGCATTGACGTATCAATTGATCTTTCAGGTAAAAACGAGCGGCCATCGTACTCTCCCTTTGCAAACCAGGTAAGTTGCTCCTCTTAAAGCTGCATTTCCACCTAAAGCTACATTTCACTTTGATTTTGTGTGAAGGCGTGATAGTAACAGCGGCGTCAGCAACTTTAATCACCCTAGCAGCACGGCAGAACACAACCTGGGACATTAGTGTGTGCTTAAAAGAGAGAAAAATGCCTTTTTTCTGGTCTCTTAGTAGTTATTTTTTTTAATTTATTATTATTATTTTTTTAAATATATTTATCTGTCAATCAGGCAGTGAAAAGTAATGTTTTGAGCTCCACCCTAAACCATCGTACAGAATATACTACTTTCACCTGTACCTTTTGAGTGGTCAGTTTTCAGCTAGTATCTTAAGAAACTAAAAACCATACCAAATCCGTCAGGAGGTGGCACGCCAATAAAATAATGGCAGAGAACAGGGGTTTCCTGTATTTACTTCTCAACATGTGTCTGCTGGCTTGAGTTAGGAGACTCATTTTATTCCAAAGGATACTGAGGGCAGTAAGAAAACGATCTGGAGATTATCGTATTTAATACTGCATCGCCCCATGATGGGACAGTGAAAAGGCTATGTTGACGTTAGCTTGCCCATTTATTTTAGTTATTTCTAGCCGGGTGTCCTCAAACGTAATTATGCAGAGATAATGATGCAACCAACAGTGGCTTACCACTCATATGATATTAGATCAGAACACGATTTAGGTACTAGAATTAATACCTGGTGCTACCTGCTTTGGGTAATGGACAAACATCTGTAGCAAGTAGTGTGGTGCCATGTAGTAAAAAAGGGGCATTCGTGTACTGGACTAAACTGAAACATGTACTACGTGGTGAATACAAGGCTTTACATGGCATCACATGATCATACATTTTATGTTCATGCTGCACTCTTACAGTATCTCTTCAGTAAACCCCCCCCAACTCTCTTCACAGCCTGGTTTCCTTCCAAGTGAAATTGCAATGCCCAGCCCAGATGCCATGTCTCCCTCTGGGCTGAAGTCAGGATCCCAGTTTTACCAATCCTACCCGAACAATCCGCGGAGGAGGCCGCCTGATGGGGGCTTGGGTAAGATAAGTATACACTAACTGATCACAGAATAAAAATCTAAATTGTACTGTAATTGTACCCCCCCCCAGCAAAACCACCGAACAAAAAAACATAAATCACAATGCCATGCACCAATAAATGCCAACAACATTTGCAGCATTTTTTCCTCTGACAGTCACATGCACAAAAACTGGCACACACCACAATGCTGCATTGTGTTCTGTTACAACTGTACCAGGCCCTTGAAGTTAACGTATTTTTGCTGATATGGGCACTTGCATATTGTCTCACTTTTACCTTTTCTTTGTTTCCTCCATCTACATACATGTAGACTCCCAGCCAAAGAAGATTCGGAAACCCCCTGGCCTTCCTTCCTCGGTGAGACCTTTCTTCTTCTCACTGTTTTGACTCTCTCTACACACAAACACACACATCTACAAACGCACATCTCGCTCGCTCTCTCTCTCCTCCCCTCCCTCCCTCCACACTCACTGACACATGCGCTGCTTTATCCTCTCCGCTTGAGCAGTTCTGTGACAGACTGGGTAAAGACCCACAGTGAGCTGACATCAACATTTATCAAGCTCAACTTCTACCGTGTGTGTGTTTGAGTCTTCCCTACATTCACCATTCTTGCACCTCTCATGAAAATCTCATTTCTAAGATGTTAATTAAATTGTTACTTTCACTCTTTGCCGTTAGACTCTGATATTGGGTCCGGCCGGACAAAGGGTCACTGTACCAAGTTTTGTCAGCGCGCCCAGAATTTTCGGCAGCTGATGGCACTTGTGTGTGACGTGGCACATATATTTGGAAATGCAAGTCACACGTTACATGTTTGACTATACACTCAGCGAATCGGCAGTTGCGCACATCACTCCTCTTTTTATAGACTGTTGAGTTTAGTCTTGTGTACTAATTACCATCCTGCCTTGGCGCACTGCTTCAACTACTGTAGTTCATTTTCCGCACCGCAGGATTGCTACTTTTTAATTGTCTCTAATCACGTGTTGTTTCACTGTGCCCAACCTAGCAAATGTATTCCTTTAGTAGAGAACTGATTAATTGATGTTTTGTTTTTTTGTGAATTGTTTGATTTATTTTATTAACTGTTTGAATGGTGACCGTGAGTGGCTTGAAAAGAACCATTAAATAGTCAATTGTTTTTATTGTTATGAGTTCATCTAACATCTTGTGGTATTTTTCAGTATTATCTGTTATATTTTGTGGTGACATTCCTGCACGGCCCACTTGAATAACGCACTGAAAATTACGTAGTGGAAATGAACACCGGAAATTATGCATTTTACCTAGCAGTGGTGGAGCGCAGCCCCTTGTCACAATTTTTCTAAAAATATATATATTTTTTTGAGCAGAAAATAATCATACAAAAATTACTGTGTAATTTTTTTTATAAACATGAGAAGCCAAAATTGAAATCATGGTTAAATTTCGATTTATCGCCCAGCCCTAATAGAAAACTCATGAGATCCATACTTCAAGGTATTTTTAATTTTCTTAGTTTATGAAACTAATGCCCCTTACTATGCCTTTCACACCACAATATTAAACATACTGGTACCACTCTGACAGTGACAATCACAATTTATCCTGATAGTCCTAGTTAAGGTTTTGATCCAGATTGGATATTCTGAGCCTGTTCAGGTGCACCTAATATTGTGGTGCTGGCTACATTTTGTTGTGAGGTTACATGAGAATTGGCTTGCTTGTATTTTGTCAGGGCTAAGAGCAAACTGATTTTTCTGGTCGGCCAGGTCACAAATTGCATAGCCATGGATGCATAATGTGGCACGAGTTTAAATCTAGCGTAAACAGTCAGGAGTTTCTCTTCTTGTTGCTGTGAGATGAAGTTAGTACAGCCTACTACATTGATTAGGAAGGAGTGCATTACATGGATTAATGGCAATTTTGTCACACCACAGTGTATCAAGTTTTGTGTCCCCAGTGACCCCCCCCCCCCAGGTCTTCCACCTGTGGGTGCTGGCGGTTTGAAGTGGCTGCTGAAACCACAGCATGTACACACTTCTCCTCTGCGTCTGTATCACGCACAGAGCGTGTGTGAACATGACCCCCCCCCCCCCCCCCCGTACCCCACCCCAACCCCCATTTTTCACTGTCTGAACCTCAGTCATTCTCCTGCGTTGTGAATGATTACCGTGTGGTTTGAGTGCAAATGATCAGATGTCTGTGTGTGAATCCCCTCCCCCCACCTCAGTCAGCCCCGTGCCTATGGCTCAGCACATGATGGCCTGGGTGGGCCTTCCCCCTGCGAGTGACCCAGTTGTGAGGCACGATGCTTGCGAGGCCTCTTAGCCCCCGTGTCTGAGCCCAGATTAATGACTGCCGATGATGATCCTGTGGTCCCACATTCCCTCCATGCCTGCCTCGCGTGGACACCCTATACTAACTCCTTTTGTACTTATATTTAGCAAATTAGGAAACATTGTCCATGTAAAGACCATTCATGCTTCACCCGAGCTCCCTTACTTCCTAGAAGCAAAGTAAAGCAACTTATCCCCTGTTGTCCATTAAACTAACCACCATTGCCCTGTGGTGGAAGAATAAAGCACTTTGAGTTTAGTTGGACGTTAATCTGAATCCACTCCCACCGGTTTTTTCCTAGCAGAAACCCCTTTGTGCGGTCATAACCTGAATTACATTAAAACCCTATTAATTTAGGGTTTTAGTTTAGAAATCCCTTTTCTTCCCAAAAATACAATTACGCCGCATGGCACCAGTCATTGTGTAGTTCCGTTGCCATCTAGAGCAACAGGATTCACGTGACATTGTTCCCCATGAAAGAGCAACTCAAAGCCCATTGTTAAATGAAGCCATCCCAGTCATGTTTTTCCCCTGAATTAACAGCGATCATGTTAAATCCCCCGTTTCCTTCACACTCCCCTGGCCATATCAAGCTTTATTTAAGTAATTTAGATTACCTTATACCGGCCCCCTCCCTCAACACCCCTTATCTATCTACCCATTTCATAAATCATCAGGACCCTCATTTTTTTTCTTTTCCCTCAATCGCCCCTCTCGCTCCTTTACCCCCCCCCCCCCCCCCACCCATTGCAGTCTCTCTCTTTCTGACTGGATCCCAGCCCCCATCGCTCTCCCTCCCTCCCCTCACTCCTTCTCCTCAGCCCAGCTGCCTGTGGAGTTGGATGTGGTCCAGGAACAGGCAGATGGCTCTGTAATTAGAAGTGCATCTCTCCATTCCCTTTCCACTTCTCCCTGTTAAATCAAATTACAGAAAAAAAAATCCCTTCTCTGGATTAGCATTCTTTGGTGCATAGCCCCCATTCTTCTTCTCTTCCTGTATTCTGCCATTTGCAACACAAGCGAGGGGGGGGGGACTCAGAGGTCGCTGATGATTCTCAGAAAATGGGGGCTCCTCATGTCTGTCTTCAATCTGTGGAACTGGAGTGCTTAGAAGCTCAGCACGCAGTTTTGTAAGGAACTGTGGTTGTGTGCCATCACAGTTGTCAGTTGTGATCCCCCTGGAAGTCAACCCTTACAGAAGTGTTGGTGCTTCTTCCAGAGAATGGCAGGCGTGTGTATGCTCCAGTCTGTGTCTTGGCTCTTTTTTGCATGGTATGTGTGTGTGTTACTGGGGAGGGGCTGCTGGCCAGCCTGTGTGATGTCACCAGGGTCCTGGGAGCAAGAGGAAGCGCTCGCTGAGTACCGGGATCCGAGCCTTAGCCGTGCCCAAGCATGCCATGGCCGCTGTGCTTCCTCTACAAGAGAGGAACCTACATGCAGACTCCCTTTCGCCATCTTGTGGCCCCCTTGAAGCTAGCATTAGTGTGCAGACTCAAAATAATAAAGTTGAGCCTCACACTTACTTCTTTCTGTGCTTGTTTAGGTGTATGCTTCCACCTCTGGTGACGAATATGCCAGAGACAATGGAGGTTATCCTGGCGGTAAGCCCGGCACTGTCTACCCGGGCTCTTTCTACATGCAAGGTAGTATCTCACTTTATGTCACTTTTGATGATTTCATATTAGGGATGGGTACCGAGCCCCGGTATTAAACTGGCCCCGGGGCTTAATTATCAACACCTGAGTATTGAAAAGGTATACCTTTCATGGTATTGTTAACTGTATTGAAGAAATTACTCAAATACATTTTTGATTTTGGCTATATGAACGTAATTTTGTACCTTTTACCTCTCCGATCTAGTTTCTAACTTGCAATAAAATTAAGATATTTGTCTAAGAAGCATTTTCATAATAATTGGAGGCGAGCCATCTTGCCCCATTCTAACGGTGTGCACTCCAGGTATGGCTAGCTCCTTCCCATGCCCGTGTAGTGCTATGCGATCATATTACAATATGATTCGTAGTAATATATAATAATCTATCGTGACATATAACCCTATTATTATAAGATAATATTAGATATAAACATTTCAGAAAAGCACAATCATTAAGCAAAACATAACAATAAAGACAATAATGAGATGGTCCTTGTTCAATCATCAGTCATATATATATTTCGCACATTCTGCCAGGGTATGTAAACTTGGAGCACAACTGTACACATCAGCAGTCATACATATTTGTTTAGTTATGCGTTACTTGACAATAATAAATGCCAAAAGGTTTTTGGATTTGAGTGCAGTATGGATTACGAACAGATGTACATACAATGACTATGCTACTAATATATAGCACAATAAAACTATATGATCTTCCGGACCTTTGCTTTAAGACATTTTCTCAATTTGGAGCATTTTAAATTTGAGTTGAATACCCCTGGTTTATGTTTGACATTACAATAGTGATTTGTACATTTGTACAGTGATCTGTAAATTATTGTTTTTGTTTTGCATTTTTTTTTTTGCAGTTGGCAACAAGTTAATTTTTTTTTTTTTTTTTAAGTACTGATAAGAATACCGATAAAGTACCAAATCTGTAAGCAGTGTCGTTAAGAGTAGTAGTATTGTTAAAATCTTAATACCCATCCTTACCTAGTATACTGTATTTACTGTATTATTCCTGGATCACAAGGCTGAATTCTTGAGTGCTTCTCCGCAGAAGACCCTTGGTCATCCACCGGGTACTCCGCCATGCTGGGTAACTCCCCTCACATTGGACCACCAGGTTCCTTCTCATCACTCAACCCGCAAGACAGGATGGTGGGTAGACCTTCATTTCTTCAACATTATTTGCTGCGAATATTAACGGTTTGTTCTGACCCTTTCTGTCACACGCACAGTGCTTTTTTTGGGAGAGGGCTGTTTGTCCCATATGAGGGGGCCTAATATCCCTTTTCCTGCGTCTGTGCCAACAGAACTATCCACTGCATGGCAGCGAAGTCAACGGCTTCCACGCCGCCCCCACCACCTACAACCACACGCCCGCCATCAACGGAGATGCCATCATGGGTGAGAAACAAATTCATACAATGTTTAAAATGCATTGCTTCCTAACAGATCATCTGACTCACTTGTTTTTATGTCACAGCAGGCAACAGAGCCACCACAGTCCAAGTCGCCAGTTCTGGAGACGAAATCGGCAAGGCTCTCGCCTCAGTGAGTTTTTTTTTTTTTTTTACGTGTCACTGCTTTTGATGTAAAAAATACTTGCCCAGCTCCACTTTAATGCAATCGGTGGAACTCAACTTTGACTAATTGCTCTGAAAATCCTCTATTAAATAGTTGTTTTTCAAATTATTTTGTCACAGATTTATCCGTCGGACCACAACAGTAATAACTTCTCCTCAGCTCCATCTACTCCAGGGTCTCCTCAGGCTATTACAGGTAAAGTGTAGCTCTCCTTATGCGTACATTACAAAAAATTACATTGTACTTTGATTATCTTTAAGCCTGCGCGTAAGACATAATCTAAATGCATGTGTGTTGTGGGCACTGAAAATAATTATTTTAAATCAGAGCAAACGCTCATGTTCTTTATAGTAGATATGCCTCAGCAGCTCCCTCTGGTGTCACATTAAGAATGACCGCATATCACAGTCTCCATGTTTTTCTGTACAGGAGCTCAGTCTCAGTGGCAAAGACCAACCACACCCAGTTTTGAAGGGCAACCACATCCACTGGTATGCTACAGCATCTAAACTAGATGCTGTATATTAGTATATAGTATTTTTATGCATTGTTTACAAAAAATACTCTGGGCAGAGTTTCTCCAAACCACATTATAATCTCTGCATGTATTTCTATAGCGGAGTAAAATGGAGGACCGTTTGGAGGAGGCCATCCATGTGCTGCGGAACCATGCTGTGGGCCAGGGCCCCGGCTTAGATGGTGCCCACCCCGACATGCACAGCCTTCTGTCTGCAGTACACAACGGGGGCCTTGGATCCCTCTCTCCAGCTTTCCCCAATGCTAGCCTCGCTCTTAGCAACAGACATCCTGCTATGGTGAGCCATCCACTAGCTTTTCTCATTGATGAGTATCATAACATGCATGAAGGAAAATCCATAGATCGTTGTTTATCACATTCTTATTGATTCTTGTAAAAAGCTTTTCTTCAAGGAGAAGGCTAATATGCTACACAATGTTCTAAATAATTAAGGAAAGAAGAAAATACAGTAGGGTGACACGGTGGACAACTGGTTAGCACTAGGCTTTACATGATCAGGATTTTTGGGGCCGATCAGCAAGTTTAAAAAAAAAACGATAACCAATCACTGATCCGATCACAAGATGGAGCAATGTGTCTATTTACATTACTTGTTCATTTATTGTATATACTTGTGTACTGTATACTGAGTATCTTCAGGTATTCTCTAGCATTTTGTTTGTCTGAGACACCGCAAAATAGTCCCACAGAGATGTGTTTTTTCACCGACAAGACAAGTTACAGTACTACGCCACGAGACGCATGACAAGGCTAAAAATAAACTAGCTTTTGGATTCATACGCGACGGCGACGCGGAGTAAATGTCTTTTGCAGAGCCGATCGAAGACGTCATTGATCGGATCGGCGAATTATGACATGAAAGCCGATTGGCCGATCAGCATAAAATGTTAATTATCGGTCGATACTGATCAAACCGATCAGATCGTTGTAAATTCTAGTTAGCACATCTGCACAGTGCTCACAGTTCAGAGGGTCCCGGGTTAAAATTCAGCCTCTCCTGTCTGGAATTTGCATGTTCTCCCCATGCCTGCGCGGGTTTTTTCCAGGTACTCTGGTTTCCGCCCACATTCCAAAAACATGTATGGTAGATTAATTGAAAAGTCTAAATTGTCCGTGAGTGTGAATGGTTGTTTGTCTGTGCCCTACGATTGGCTGGCAATCAGTTCAGGTTGTCTTGCCAAAAGTCAGCTGAGATAGGTGCCAGTACACCTGCGATCCTAGTGAGGATAAGCGGAAAAGTGGATGGATGGATGGAAAAACAGTAGCGACCTAGTTGTTGTTGAACAAACACAAATAACGTATGCCACCTAGTGGATGGTTGTAAAACTGCAAGCAAATGGGACTTGTAGGTCTTCTATCTATCCTACATAATTTTCACTGATTAGTTTTTGTATGTCTATTAAGTGACAAATTTGGTCGTAGGGACAGATGTCTGGGTAACAATTTAAGAAAAACAATTGTTAGATTTGTATGCTAATTAAAACTGAAATTGGCATGCTCATTCCAAAATTGAAAGTTTTTTTTCTCCACAGCTTACCTTCCAGATAAGCAAAATTCCACTGATTAGGTGTAGCAAAACTTGCCAGCTGATTACGATTTAACTCATCTACAGCTATGTGGCAATTTGTTTGTGCAGTCACAATTGAGACACTGTGGTGAGAGGTGTGTGCAGCTCTCAATAGGTCAGTACTATCAATATCTGCAAAGAGAAAGCTAGCGTAGGAATTAAGAGGATTTGTGCTGGCTTTTTTCTTAACCTTGTAACCATGGGCATACCGTTGTAAGTTCTATTTTGTTTTATGCTGTTTTGTTTTAGTTTTCAAAGCTTGTAACTATTCAATCTTAGTGTTTTATTTACATGGGTATATATTTCCTTTGTTCCACTTTGTTCCAAAACTTGACATGATAGAGAAAAACTGAGATCAGTTTTGTATTCTGCACCCAAAAATCAGTTAAAAACAGCTGTCAAACCGAACTCAACAAAAAATGTGTTCCCCAGTGTAATGATAGGGTGATTTCTTTAAAAAAAAAAATAATCGCTTATCTATTTTTTATTTTATTTTTATTTTTTTTTACTTGAGATCGCAATCGACCTATTCGGCACCTTTGGTGTAGGAATTATAACCGTTTACGTATGGGCCTCCCACTTTTTTAAAAGGGCCGGCTAGCTGCAGGATAGCATCGTGTGTCCTCCGGTTAAGACAGGTTTCCGTGATAATCAAAACACCTCAGTCAAGAATAGTGGTGCGCGATATATACCTCCTTCGATATAATCGTGAAGGTTGCTTTAATTATGTGCAATTTTATATTATCGAGCATATCAACGTACTGCTTCTGGAACGGCACACAATAAACTAGTTTGCGCAGTGGTGTAACAATGTGTTGTAAAGCAGCACAAGAACGTATGCTCAGTTATCGCTGTTGTTTTTTCTTCGATAAATTAATTTACTTTAATTATGTGTTTGCATAGGTTAGTAATGATACATTATGGCACATTCCGACAAATTTGGTTTATGCTGCCTGCCGCTGAAGGAACTGAAGACAACTTGTGCAGTACAGTGGAAAAGTGGCTCCAAATGTAGATGTTTTGCAGCCTCACATTATTAAAGATAGCTATCCATCCATCTATCTGTCTAACAGGGAGGGAAACATGAGGAGGCCACTGGCCTTCCGCCCAGCAGCACACTTCTGCACGGTCATCACGCGTCCGGGTCCACGCCGTCAGTTGGCCAGCCAGAAGGCTTCTCCAGTAAGTTGGGCCCAGTCTTCACTCGCTTGCAAACGCATGACATCACACATGCGTAATCTTCTCCTCCGCAGCTCTTCCTGGCGGGATGACGCGCTCCACACACTCCTCCAGCAGTTCGGACATCAAAAGAGAAGACAAAGAGGATGATGAAAACTCGTCCAACGGAGACAAATCCGACGACGAAAAGAAGGATTCCAAAGCAGCACGCAGTCGAACAAGGTAGGTGGTTAGTTTTATTTTTATTTATTTTTCTTCACTATCTAAAAATTACAGGTGTCCGTCTCTCATAAAGGGCGTCAATAAGTCATTTGTTAATTCCTGTGTCACCCTGGTTGGCAATGTTAGCTGTTTAATGCTGTTGACATCCCCCCCTCCTCCCTTTATGTCACAATTTTCAGAAAGGAGGCGTTGACCCTCCAGATGCTCTCTAGCCTTTCAGACCCGAAAGATGAGTAAGTTTCTCAAGTAGAAAATCCCTTTCTTGTGCTTTGTTGGCTTCTCCCTCGCGTCCATGCAAAGCGCACTATCGTACAGCGACTGTATGTGATGTGTTTAGGTTCACACTGTGTGCTGAAATGAACTATTTTGGTCCCTGAGCTATTCAAATCTCAATGGATTAGAGATTATAAAAGGTGTTGTTTTTTTCTTAAAATGTGGAGTTAATTTGTAAAATATCAGATGCTCTATAACTGTCAAATTTGTCCAATGTGTGTTGATGTAATCTGCACTGCTTCACCGAGTGCATAATCTGGAGTTTGGTGCAAAATGTTATTGTTGCCAATATATTGCATTCTGTGGTTTGTTTCAATGTTTAGCGCCTTCACCGTGCCATCTCCTTCCAGTCAGGACAATGAAGACGATGAGGACCTCCCACCCGAGGTGAAGATGGAGCGTGAGCGGGAACGGAGAGTGGCCAACAACGCCCGTGAGCGCCTGCGAGTACGGGACATCAACGAGGCATTCAAGGAGCTCGGGAGGATGTGCCAACTGCATCTCAGCCACGACAAACCTCAGACCAAACTTCTTATCCTGCACCAAGCCGTCAACGTCATACTCAATTTAGAACAACAAGTCAGAGGTCAGTTTCCATAACACCTGTAAATGTATTTCTTTTTTTTTTTTTTTTTTTTTTTGCCTCCTAATGCATCTCCTTGTCTCTTTCGGTCAGAGCGTAACCTTAACCCTAAGGCAGCGTGTTTAAAGCGTCGCGAGGAGGAAAAGGTGTCCGGGGTGGTGGGTGAAGCGCCCATGCAGCTCTCAGGAGGCCACCCAAGTATTGGAGGAGATGGCCACAATCCAGTTGGTCACATGTAACACCAGGTA